>NW_015644168.1:28811-51257 GCF_001515625.1 Sinocyclocheilus rhinocerous
GTGTCTCGTTCCCTTCGGGGAACCATGGTTACATACGTAACCTGGAGACGTTTTCTCTTCCTCTTCTCTAAAGCAGCGCAGCATGGCCTCGCCCCCTTTGCTGCCTTTTCCCGAGGGCGGGGTTTATCTGTGTTTGTGATGTCACGAACCCGGGAAGTAACTCGTAGTCCCTACCAGCCGTTTTTGTAGGCATTAAACTGCCAGAATTTTAAAAGACGATATCTACGTTTGCATTGAACTTTCAGCTTCGTGACTTTGCAGATATTGTTTATGCTCAAACAGCAACATTACACACTAACTAACGTTAAAAAAGTGAAATCGCAATGAACCACCCCTTTAAAATTCTGTCATTGTTCTAAATTTTTCTGTCATTGTTTGAGTTGATCACCAAAGATGATATTTTAAAGAATTTTGGTAACCAAACAATTGCTGGTAGCCATTGACTTCCATATTTTTCCCCATATAATAGCCCATATTATAGAAGTCAGTGGCTACCAGCAACTGTTTGGTTACCAACGCTCTTTAAAATATCTTCTTGTGTTTAACAGAAGAAAGAAACTCATACAGGTTTGGAACATCTCAAGGATAAATAAATGATGACAGAATTTTCATTTTTTGAGTGAATTATCTCTTTAAATACACTTGTAAAGAGTGCAAGAGTGTGATTTAATAATCTTTTGATGTGCTTTAAAGAAGTACACTTAATTTTTTGTCTTGACTAACATACTAAAGCACATATGAAGTACTGTATGTGATTATAATTAAACTGTGTAGTGTTCTTTGATATTAAAGTTAAAGTTAATATATTTTAAATGTTAATGGATTGTTTTTTAACAGATTCCAGGAGAAAGGGAACCTGGAGGTGCTGCTTTTCACCATCCAAAGTAAGCTCAGAGCTAATAATCAGAAGCCATATGTGCCTCATGACGGGAAACTTATCTCAGACATCAATAAGGTGTGTGCTGTTTAGTTAATATGGTTATTGACTGGTTACAGTGTCAAATTTTGTATTTTTGTATAAGTAGAACAGGGCTGATTACCTTTCAGAAAAATACTTAGTTTTTTTTTTTTAATTTGACAATATGGAAGTATAAATTTCATGTCATGTCATCTGATGAATATTTTTTAATGTAATGTAAAAGCCTCGATTTTGATAAAAACAGTAATATTGTGAACAATGGCAAGTTATAATAACTGTTTTCGATTTGAATATGTTTTAAAATGTAATTCATTCCTGTGATCATTCTAATATGCTGATTTTCTGCTCAGTTATTATCAATTATTTTGAAGAAAACCTTTGCTTCATTATACATGACTTTACTGTCATTTTTTTTATGCATCCTTGCTAAATAAAAGTATTAATTTCTTTTTCTTTTTCTTGTTTTTTTTATTGTACTTCCTCCAAACTTTTGAGTAGTAGTGTATCATGATTTCCACAATTTATGATGCAGCACAACTGTTTTCAAATAAGAAGAAATGTTTCTTGAGCAGCAAATCAGCATATTAGAATGATTTATGAAAGATCATGTGACTCTGAAGACTGGAGTAATGATGCTGAAAATACAGCTTTGCATCACAGGAATAAATTCCATTTTAAAATATATTCAAATACAAAGCAGCTATTTTAAATTGTAATAATATTTCACAATTTTAGTGTTTTTGGTTAAATAAATTCAGCCTTGGTGAAAAAAAAAAGACTTATTTCAAAAATATTTAAAAAAAAATCTAAATGTTGTCAAACTTTTCGTGTAAGTACCGATACCGATTGTGTCTAATTTGAATCGAATCAAATTTAATTTTAATATTATTATTGAAAGTAATATTTACCTACTATTTACCCTTTTCACATTTTATTTTATTTATATATATTATCGAATAAATTAATCAAAATTATTGTATGATCATTGACATTGTCTCACAGAACAATCCTCATATTTTGTTTTTCTCATGAAAGGCGTGGGAGAGACTAGAGAAGGCGGAACACGAGAGGGGCGTGGCTCTTAGAAAAGAGCTGATACGTCAGGAAAAGCTAGAACTTCTAGCTCAACGATTCGATCATAAGACCACCATGAGGCAGGCTTGGCTGAATGAAAACCAGCGTCTCGTCTCACAGGTGAGCAGAACAGAAAAATAAAACTCTTAAAAAATGAAATACAGAGTTCTGGCATGAAACTCTAGATGGCGCAGTCCGATAGGTCTCAATCTGACCTAATGACATCATTATCACATGGCACAGCTGATTGGTTCTCTCCTGTATCTGTAGCCAATGAGCTCGCTGCTCAACATTCAAATATATGATTAGTGTTTGCAGTTGCAGCTTGCTTCAGAAACCCTCCACCTTCCCCAGCTCCACCTGTATAGATCTGCTACGAGGTGATTCATGTACGCTATATGGGGGTTATTTCATGTATGTTATATTTGCAGCAGCAATATTTCTTACATGCTCACAGCAGCATGTTGTGGATGTATTGGCAGTAGCAAGTCTCAGCAGCAGCATAGCAGATCTATTCCACCAAATACATTAACATTGTCATGTACATTACCATGCCAATCCCTCCGAGAGTTGTCATGACAGAACTGTATAAAATAAAACAGGTGACATTTTGCCTTAAACGAGTGCTGTATTTTCCTCAGGATAACTTCGGCTATGACCTGCCAGCAGTAGAAGCTGCCATGAAGAAACACGAGGCGATCGAAGCAGACATCCTGTCGTACGAGGAGCGAATCAGTGTCGTGGTGGAGCTGGCCAATGAGATGGAGTCAGAAGGGTACTATGACATCCGACGTATCTTGGCACGCAAAGAAAACATCCTTGGCCAGTGGAGCCTTCTGAAGGAGCTGGTGGTGGGGCGTAAAGCCCGTCTGGAGAAGAACCTGGCCCTGCAGAAGACCTTCCAAGAGATGGTCTACATGATCGACTGGATGGAGGAGATGCAGGTGGGTTGACTGTACCAATTTGACTTGTGATTTAAATCCCCACAAAAACATACATTGTGTATTACCAATATTTTCATTCAGTAGTCAAGTTGACACAATCAAACACACTTTTATTGACCAAAGTGCCATATTCTTGTCCCAGGTTAAGTTGCTTTCTAAGGACTACGGCAAACATCTTCTTGAAGTGGAGGACATGCTCCAGAAACAGAGTTTACAGGAGGCTGACATCTCTATACAGGCAGACAGAGTTCAAACCCTCAACACTGCAGCTCTCAAATTCACCACTATTGAAGGTGAGTGCACCTTAAAACAGTAACATAATGAATATTGATTCAGAGACACTGTCTGGGGTCAAGATGTGATGGCAGATTGTGATATAAAGGTTTACTGGATGCGTTTCTTTCACTGAGATGTCCAGAGACCTCTGCAGGGGTAGAGTGTGTAAAATAATAATACATGAGGAACTTGCATAATGCACCACAAGAGGGCTGGAGTTGCTTTGCTCTCTATTCAGCACACACTACTACACCTTGTTGGTTCAGGGCCCGGCTCAGTAATGACTATTTTCAGCTTTAAACTAAATGTTAAGTTTCCTTAACAAAAGATTTTCTTTCTTTTGATCAAAAATACAGAAATAGTATTACAATTTAAAATAACCGTTTTCTATCTTCATGTATTTTAAAATTTAATTTATTCCTGTGATGCAAGAAGCTGAATTTTCAGCATCATTACTCCAGTCTTCAGTGTCACATGATCCTCCAGAAATCATTCTAATATGTTAATGTTGTGCTCAGTAAACATTACTTTTTATTACCAATGTTGAAAAGAGTTGAAATGGTGATATAATTTTTTTCAGGATTTTTTTTGATGAATAGAAAGTTCAAAAGAACAACATTTATTTGAAATTTTCTGGCACTTTTGATCAATGTAATACATTCTAATTATTATTCTAATACTTTCTTTAAAAAAAAAAATTTTTACTTTTGAATGTTGTTTCAACACATAATTAATGTCTTTCATTAGCAAGCAAGCATCATTTTTACTATTTTTCATGCTCATATTGGTTGTTGAAGTGTGGTATTGCTTTTGAAGACAATGCGTTTGCGTTTGAAGACGATAAAATGGGTAAAAAAAAAATCCTGTATGAATTGAAGGAGGAACCCAATCATATATATATATATATATATATTATTGCAGCAAGCTGGAAATTATACAGCTATAGTGTATCTCAATGAAAGATGCAGAACATACTGTTTAATTTGCCGTTTTCAAGACTTTCTTAGTGCTTACAAGACTTTAACAAGTCATTTTTGCTAATCTGACAAAACCTCATCTTTGTTAGCCAGCTAAATAACATTACTTTGGTGACAAATCAGTGAAATCAGTGAAGCTTTTCTTCTTGTCTCTGTTTCTCACTCAGGTTACCAGCCGTGTGACCCTCAGGTAATTTGTAACCGGGTCAACCACGTCAACACCTGCCTGGAAGAATTAAAGCAGCTGGCTGCAAAACGGCGCTTGGAGCTGGAGGATTCGCGTGAGCTGTGGGCCTTCTTTCAGGAGGTAGAGGAATCAGAGAATTGGATCCGAGAGAAGACGTCCATCTTGGCCACGCAGAGCTGCGGGAAAGACCTGAGCAGCATCCTGCGACTGCTGCAGAAGCACAAAACCGTGGCTGGAGAGCTGTTGGCGCGACGTGCGTTACTTCAGCAGACCATGATGAAAGGCAAGCAGATCCTCACCCAGAAGAGCTTCGGTACGGCTGGAATACAAGAGCGACTGATGGAGGTCAAGGCCGAGTGGAAGAGACTGGAGGACCAGGCCGCACAGAGGCTGTGTAACCTACAGGAGGCGCTGGACTTTTTTCAGTTCAGCACCGAGACCGACGATCTTCTAGCTTGGCTACAGGACGCTTACAGGCTCGTTTCTAGCGAGGACTTCGGACATGATGAGTATTCAACGCAGTCTCTTCTTAAAAAGCACAGAGGTGTCCGAGAGAGTATCGATAAACACCGTGTACAAGTGGTGGGCCTTCGGAAACACATGGTTGCGTTGCCAATGCATTATCGGGAGCTGGATGAGGTGCGAGCGCGCATGGCTGAGACGGAGCAGCTCTACGCAGAGGTGGCGGAAGTTGCCGTGTTGCGGCAGCAGTGGCTTCATGACGCGCTGGCTGTGTATCGCATGTTTAGTGAGGTGAACGCCTGTGAGGTGTGGATCGATGAGAAGGAGCAGTGGCTGAACAGGATGGAGGTTCCCGAAAGACTAGAGGACGTGGAGGTGATCGCACACAGGTAGGAGCATTCACCAGGTGTTGCTTGTCTACTGTGACCCCAGAAAATATTTAGAAATGTCATTGCATTGGAAATCAAATTTTTGACATTTTTGTTGAGACATTTTTGCAACCGAGGCTCATTAGAAAAATGCACCCGTGATGTCATTTCTGCAAGTGCTTTGTATTTTTTAAATTTCTTATAAGAACCAGAAAATCTGAGCATATTACGCCTGTCCTCAGGTCCTTAAACTGGCTTCCAGTTACATTTAGGATTGATTTTAAAGTACTTTTACTCGTTTATAAATTACTCAATGGCCTAGGACCTAAATACATTGCAGATATGCTCACTGAATATAAACCTAACAGACCACTCAGATCATTAGGATCGAGTCAGTTAGAAATACCAAGGGTTCACACAAAACAAGGGGAGTCCGCTTTTAGCTATTATGCCGCCCGCAGTTGGAATCAGCTTCCAGAAGAGATCAGATGCCACATTTAAATCTAGACTCAAAACTCATCTGTTTAGCTGTGCATTTACTGAATGGGCACTGTGCTACGTCCGAACTGATTGCACTGATTGTTTTTAAATTCCTTATTTTTTATTGTTGTGATTATATTTTTTTATGATTATTTTACTTCCTTTTATGTAAAGCACTTTGAATTACCATTGTGTGTGAAATGTGCTATATAAATAAACTTGCCTTGCCTTTGTATCGCAAGTGCAGTGCTGTACCAGGTGTGCTATCGAGCAAGTTTACTATGTCAGAAAAGCCATGCATATGGAGCTGGTAATGTGATGCAAACCTCAAAATGTATTAGTTTACAAACCATGCACTATGGTAAAAGTGTTCTGAGATCATTACATAGTATTGGCCTAGGAGCCGTGTGAAAATAAATCTTTATTAAAGGATAATCTGCTGCTGTAATCATAATTTGTATGAAAAGGAATACAAGTTGTTGATGTTTTACTGCCACTAGTGTTTATTTAATCTGGAATCTTCAGTGAATTGTACTGTATGTATAGGTACATTTTTGGAGTTTTACAAAAATTTAGGTAAAAGCTTGTTTTTCCAGTGAGCCTACGTTGCATTTTTGCAATTACACACAGATAAAGTTGTTTTTATGGACACAAAAGCCTAACTGTGATTTACCATTGAATATCTTCTTCTCTGAGAAATACGTTTTCTGCATTTTAGGTTTGAAAGTTTGGACCAGGAGATGAACAGCCTGATGGGAAGGATACTAGATGTTAATCAGATCGTCCAGCAGCTCTTAGACAGCGGTCACCCCAGTTCCACCGAAGTCAGGGGCTGTCAAGATCACTTGAACAGCAGGTAACTCCAGATCATATGTACAGTTTGTGTGACGTATAACATTATCCTGCATATTTAATGGAAAATACCATAGAGGGCAACAGGAAGTAAAAATTATTTTCATTTTCTCCATTGAGATTTTTAATGATTGCACAAAAACTTTTCAAGATAGACCCTACCATGAGCTCTTGGTTGTTAACTGATGATATGCTTCTGTTGAAACCATTGGTTAGTGCAATTTCAGCATCATCAACAAAACAGTCCTATTGTGTTAAATGAGAAGAGTATCAAATAGAAAAAAAGTAGCTTTAGAAATAAATATTTTATTTGATTATTATGCGTAAACCTTTAGGCTACAGCAGCCTTTTTTTTTTTTCAGAAGTTGCATCTGAATTGGTATTAAGAGTCCGTTTGTTTCAGCTCAGAGGTGGCATGAATGTATTTACCCTGCAATTACTATTGCATCATGTTCATCACCAATCAACTACAGGTGCATCTCAAAAAATTAAATTTTTTTTTTAACTTATTTCAAAAAGTGAAACTTTCATATATTCTAGATTCATTACATGTAAAGTAAAACATTCCAAAGGTTTTTTTGTTTTAATTTGGATGATTAGAGCTTACAGCTCATGAAAGTCAAAAATCCAGTATCTTAAAATATTAGAATATTTAAATTTGAGTTTCATTAAATCAACATCCCTACAGTATAAATTCCCGGTTTCTCTTGTTCTTTGAAACCTCAATAATGGGGAAGACTGCTGACTTGGCAATGGTCTAGAAGTCAATCAGTGACACCCTCCACAAGGAGGGTAAGTCACAGAAGGTCATTACTGAAAAGGGCAGCTGTTCACAGAGTGCTGTATCAAAGCATTTTAAATGCAAAGTTGACTGGAAGGAAGAAAATGGGTAGGAAAAGGTGCACAAGCAACAGGGATGACTGATGACTGACAGGGAAGAGATTTTCCATTCTCTTATGCCATGCTAGTCTTTCATTACCCTTGATATGTAATTGTTTTCAGTTGATCTAATTTGTTTTCATTTTTTAAAATGGTTTCATTCAGAAAACCCTGCACATTCCTGATGCTGCTGTTGTTTGTCACTTTTAACACACGGCTCTACATGTGTGTCTTTAGAAAATGGGCTGCTGCTTTCACAAGCTTTCACTGAAACTGGCAAGCTGTGACGTATGTGTGAAAAACTCCAGTGATCCGTTTTAGACCGACCTTGGCATAAATAGCCTCTCTCAGCGTGCTGCCATCTGCTGTGGCTGCCACATACAGTGCGCGCCTGACCCGGCTCACTACGGGCCGAACCCAAACACATTCACAGCTATTGTGTTCTTCAATATTTAATGTCACAGTGTATTTAAAAGAATGTTTAATTCAAGTGTGCCCTGTAGTAACTCTGTGTTTGATTTGTGATATTGTGTCTCAGGCCTTGAGCTGTGGCCCACCGGTGCGTCCTCGGACTGTTTTTTTGTGTGGGTGGGTCCTTGATATGTGTGTGTGTGTCCATGAATTGAGAATGATTCAGACTGAGTCATGTTTTCTGGAACAGAGTCATTTTTATTATGCATCATCCAAGCCTTACTCTAGATTGTAACAGAATTATGTACAATGGGATGTAGTACAAATTTTCCAGTCAAAGTTATTTTGAATTAACATTTTTTAACATTTAATTTATTAAAACATTTATTAATTAACATTTTCTGTTGAAATAGGAATTTGTTAGTTTATGCAATTTATATATTTCATTTATATTAATTATCCTCCAATACAATTTTTTTTCTGCTAATTTCTTATTAGCAGATATTGGATTTTTTAAAGGTTTAGATCATCATCTAACACCCTGTCTGCACCAGACACATTTGTAAACCTTAGGAACATTGTAAGAGTTGTTGTGCATACGTAATGATAGCAGAGCTGCATGCTTTCGAGCATGGAAAATTCTGCTAAATACATAAATGTAAATTAGTTATGCTGATAAAACTTAACTTAACTTTCTAGAACCAGCAAGAATGTTGCTCAAGAAACAAGTGCTGCTTGGTGAAATAAGCTTATTAGTGAGAAGGACATTCTCATTCTAGATCAGTGGCTCTTAAAGCTTATGGAAATTTGAAAGTAATTATTTTAATTTTGACTATAATTATTTATTATAATTGTTATTATTTTTTTTTATTTACAGAAAGTATGAGTGCCTATCGATTAAAAGAAGTTGCAAAACTAGTACTAGTGGGCCTTCAAATATTGTTGAGGACAATGAATAGCCTTGAAGTCAATAAGGTTGAAAACCACTGTTCTAGAGAGTATTTAATAGGATAAAATTGCATATACATCCCTGCAAACCAGTGTTATTTTATTAGCATTGAGATATTATTATAGCTGTACATTTAAAATTATTTTTTATTTTTGTATTTTCCACTTTCATTAATTCTAGTTAACATTTCATAATTCCTTTGTGTTTGTGATTTTTATTAGTTTTTTTTAATATGTCTATAATTTTTTCTTTTTTTTTTTGTTATTTTAGTACATCAAGAATAAGTACATGAAAATGAGAAATGTTCCTTATTTTCTGAAATATATATACAGTATTTTTTATTTTAGATAATGTTTATTTTATTTCAAGTATTTATTGATTGATTGATTGATTGTCTATAATTTTTTCATTTTTTTTTGTTATTTTAGTACATCAAGAATAAGTACATGAAAATGAGAAATGTTCCTTATTTTCTGAAATATATATACAGTATTTTTTATTTTAGATAATGTTTATTTTATTTCAAGTATTTATTGATTGATTGATTGATTGATTGATTTGATTGAATGATTTGATTGAATGATTGTAGTTTTAGCTTTAGAGGTGTATAATGACCCTGCTGTGAACAAAGATGAGTGATCAATATTTTGGACCATTTAAGAAAAGCTGTAAATCGTACATGCACTTACGTATGTATAATAAAAGCTAATGTTGTTAACTTTTAGCACTAGCATATTGATGACCTCAAAGCTAACAGACATCAGTGTTTAATAGGGCTGTGTATCGGCAAGAATGTGGCGATACGATACGTATCACGATACATGGGTTGCGATACGATATGTTGCGATATATTGCGATACTGTAAGCAAGATGATATATTGGGATATTTCTTATTTTAGGAATAGGAGAATATGATATAATTTTAGGAAAACTGTCATTTAGAACACACCACCATATGCAAACCTTAGCAAAAAAAAAAATCAATTTACATACATGCATACATATATACAGTATATATATTAACCAGAACACAGTGGGATCTGCATTTGCATTAATCTGTTCCTGTAACATTCAACGCTATTGAACCACTTTTTGTGCAGTACGAGTAAAGGGGTAACAAATAAGTGCTTGCAGGAGTCAGATTTAACTGATCATGGGTCGAGAGGAGGGATGACCTACAAGACCATGGTGGAGGATTTGCTACTCAACAGATCCGGAGCTCATTGACAAATATCTTATATCGTAAGATGCGCTCCCTTTACTCAGTGCGCATGATCGCGAAATCGAAAGTGAAAGTGAACAGCACGAGCACTCATTCAAAAGAGATTTAAATACTCCCCATTGATCCCTGATACGCGAAAATTATATAGCATTGCGTTAGCAGCACAAAAGGTCGTGGGTTCGATTCCCAGGGAACACACATACTGGTAACAAATGTGTAACCTGAATGCACTGTAAGTCGCTTTGGATAAAAGCGTCTGCTAAATGCATAAATTATAAATTAATTATAATTAGAATATTAGAATGTTTGCGGGAGCGGGCAGGACTAGACAAACCTTGCAGGAGCGGAATACACACGTTGTCACTGTTTAAGTTCAGAGGTAAGAAGAGTGCTTTCTAGCGGTCGGGATTTTTTTTAAATATCGGTATTGCGTTTTTGAGAATCAATACAGTATCGCCAAACAAAATATCACAATACTCACGTGTATCGATATTTTCTTACACCCCTAGTGTTTAAAGAGTCATTTTTATTACACATCTGCAATGCAAGACAGGGAACATACCGACTTTACAAGGCACACTTAGTAACATACACAAAAAAAGAGCAAGATTTGAAACAGAATGAACTCACTTTAACAGAGATACAAGTGTTTAAAGAGTCTTCAAATCCAAAAATGTCTGAAATCTAGAAAATCAACTAAATTGCTTTCTTTTTGTGTATCACAGGTGGAACCGCATCGTGGAGCTGGTCGAGCAGAAGAAAGATCACCTGGACTCGATCCTGCGCATCCAGAACTACTTACTGGAATGCACGGAGATCAAGTCCCAGATTCAGGACAAGCGGAAAGCCATAGACGCCACGCAGTATGTGGGCAGTGACCTGGGCAGCGTGCTGGCTCTGCAGCGCCGTCTCTCCACCATGGAGGGAGCTCTGACGGTTCTCGAGCCCAAGCTCCTTCACCTGCAGGAGGAAGCGGAGGAGCTCGCCACATCCCATCCGGACAAGACCGTAGACATCCTGGTTCCCTTTGAAGGCATCAGCGTGGAGTGGGAAGAGCTAAAGTGTACATTGCAAGGCTGTGAAGACTCTTTAACCGTCGCTGGCCGCTTACAACAGTTCATCCAAGACTTGGATTCCTTCCTCACTTGGTTGGTGCAAACCCAGACGGCTGCTGCTTCGGATGAGCTTCCCAATGCTTTAGAGGATGCAGAACGACTAATAAACCAACACGCCGCGCTCAAGGAGGAGATCGGAAGGTACGAAGAGGACTACGAGCGTCTCCAGGCTGTGAATGAGCTTGTGGAGACGGAGGAAGCGCCGTTGCCTCATGGAGCTCTGCAGCAGTGGCTGCACAAGCTGGACGAGGGCTGGAACAAACTGCTGGAGATGTGGGAGAGCAGGAGGGAGGTGCTGGTGCAAGCTCACATCTTCCATCTCTTCCTGAGGGACGTCAAGCAGGCCGAGGCTTTCCTCAATAACCAGGTGAAGCCCCTGATACCTCTTTATGGTAGTTACACAGTTTAAATTTGAAAGATATTTCTGAAGGCTTTTTTTTCTTAAATGTTATTCCTCAGAAGTTACTCTGTCATAGATGAGGAATCTTAAAGGGTTAGTTCACCCAAAAATGAAAATTAGCCGATAAATGACTCACCCTCAAGTCATCCTAGGTGTATATGACTTTCTTCTTTCAGATGAATCCAGTCGGAGTTATATAAAAAATTGTCTTTGATCTTTCAAGCTGTTTAATGCCACTCAGCGGGTTTTGCATGCATCAGTCCAAAAGAAGTTAAATAAAAAGCGCCCATCCATTAAAAAAAAGTGTCTCACACGACTCCGGGGGGTGAACAAAGGCCTCCTGTAGCGAATCGATGCGCTTTTGTAAGAAAAATATCCATATTCAAAACGTAATAATCACTTTAATGTAGCTTGAGCCAACAGTTGTACACTGGAAGCAGTTCCGGGCTGATGACGTAAGATGTCGGCGTTGCGCATGTGCCAGTGAGTCTCGTGAAAACCAACGTTTCTCATTTATGATTCATACACTACTTAAATTAGTTTCACTACCAGTCAAAAGTTTAAAAATAATTAAGATTACATTTTTTTTATTGATTTTTTTAAAAAAGTATCTTTTTTGCTCATCAAGGCTGCATTTATT
Organism: Sinocyclocheilus rhinocerous; assembly: GCF_001515625.1. Classification (NCBI taxonomy): domain Eukaryota; kingdom Metazoa; phylum Chordata; class Actinopteri; order Cypriniformes; family Cyprinidae; genus Sinocyclocheilus; species Sinocyclocheilus rhinocerous. The sequence continues at coordinate 40,967 of NW_015644168.1, forward strand.
TGACAAAACAAAAAAACATTAAAAGCAGTTATATTCAGTTACATTGTGAAATATTATCACAATTTAAAATAACTGTTTTCTATTTGAAAATATTTTAAAGAGTAATTTTTCCTGAGATCAAAGCTGAATTTTCAGCATCATTACTCCAGTCTTCAGTGTCACATAATCCTTCAGAAATCATACTAATATGCTGATTTGCTGCTCAATAAACATTTCTTATTATTGTTCTAAATGTAAAAAAAAAAAATTGTGGAAAAAAATAAATAACTAGAAAACCATTCTTTTAAATTGTAGTAACATTTCATAATATGGCTGTATTTTTGATCAAATGAATGCCACACTGGTGACCATAAGATACTTTAAAAAACATTTAAACCTATTTTTTTGACAAATTGTTTATATTAAAAATTTGCTAGAAAAGTGAACAGGGCAGAGGAGAGGTTAAATATAGACAAATACAGCTATATTTATATAAATGTACTTATATTTAATTACCAGTTTTGTTTCTCATAAAATTAAAATTTTTCATTTTAATAGAATTAATAGGGGTAATTGTTGAGATCTCTTCTGAAGCTAGGGTTAAGACATGGCAGGTTTGAATACTGCCGCGTGTTTAGCCCAAATCAATTCACCCTCAGAAATTAGGCAAACCTGAGTAAAAAGGTAAATGCAATTGAGAAAAGTCTCCATTTGCTCTTCTTTATATCTCATCGCCGTCTAGGAAAAACAATTGAGATATTTAAGACACTTTATGACTGTCCTATTCTACGGGTTAGAGTTAGCAGACAATTAGGACACAAGAACAGATCTGGCTGATCTTTTTCAGGTCACGTCTGTAAATGTCAGGAGCATCAGGGCAGTTTAAGGTCATTGCTCAGTTCATATTCAGAGACATTTGCTGCTTTTATGTTGGGTCATCACTTCATAAGAATATCATAAAAGTGGTTTAAATGCCAGAGGACATTCATTTCCTCAACCCCGTGTCTTTTGTGGCTTGCTAAAAGCCCAGAGTCGTTTTCTGTTGCCTGCGGGTACAGAGTAAGAATCCGCACTGTCATCGAGCGTGAACTGGTTTGCAGTAACACACATGGCAGTGGCATTCATTAGCCACTTTTCCTTAAGATTGTTTGAGTTTCACCTTTCTAAATGGGAACATTGTAAGGACAACTAAACATATTTAACAATTATGGTTTTAACCATATTTATCAATATTGTATTTTTGTTTCCATCATTTAATATCTGTTTGCAAGAAAAATGAATTTAAGTAGACCGTTTGTATTTGTGCCTTCAATCTGTAGAACTGACCGAGTTAGAAAACATTTGTGGAATCGTCACAGAAGAATATGTGAGCATTGATATTGTTTCAAAGTGTTTATTATTGCAGTACCACCAACAGCTTGTCATTTGCCCTGATTATGGATTTGCTTTTAGTATAATTGATCTGGACTCATTTTAGATGCTTTCTGTATGCAGTATTTCACCCTGTCTTTCTCTCCTCTCCTCAGGAGTCAGCGCTGGCCCATGTGGAGCTCCCCACCACAGTGGAGACCGTGGAGGCAGCCATCAAAAAGCACAAGGACTTTACCACCACCATGGAGCTCAACCTGCACCGCATTAAAGCTGTCATAGAGGCAGGAGAGAGCCTCATCAGTCAGAACAACATCTATTCTGAGCGCATCAGAGAGAGAGTGGATCTGCTCGCTAACAGGTCAAAACCACAACACTTATAATAACATTTATGCCGCATAGAGCTGGTTGGTGTGGAAGCCCGTTGCTGCCACTGAATAAAAAATAAAAAAGGCAATTGCGACTTTTTATCTCACAATTCTAAAACTTTTATATTAAACAAATTGCTTGAAAAGTGATAGGTCAGGAGAGAAGTTAAAGTTAAATACAGTTCTGTCATGACAACTCTCGGAGGGTTTGGCATGGTAATGTACATGACAATGTTAATGTATTTGGACTTGGCGGAATAGATCTGCTACGCTGCTGCTGCGGCAGAGCAAGTACCGAGACTTGCTACTGCCAATACATCCACAACATGCTGCTGTGAGCATGTAAGAAATATTGCTGCTGCAAATATAACATACATGAAATAACCCCATATAGCATACATGAATCACCCCGTAGCAGATCTATACAGGTGGAGCTGGGGAAGGTGGAGGGTTTCTGAAGTGCGCTGCAAACTGCTACAGCAAACAAAAGCCAGGTATTTGAATATTGAGCAGTAAGCTCATTGGCTACCGATACAGGAGAGAACCAATCAGCTGCCATGTGACAATGTTGTCGCCAGGTCAGATTGAACTAGACCTATCGGACTGCGTCATCTAGAGTTTCATGACAGAACTCTGTATTTATGTTTAAAATATATTTCTGTCTTAAATATTTTTCATAAAATTAAAAATTACATTTTAATTTTAATAAAATGAATTGGGTAATGATGAAAGTTTAAATTTTGAATGTAAGCACATTGAAATGGTGCTAAATAGCACTAAAAGTGGTTATTTGGCTCGTAATCATAGGGGAACCACTTTAAGTGCTACATAGCACCTATATCTTTAAAGATGGTGCTATATAGCACCTTAACCATCCCAAAGAACCGCTGAAGAACCATTACAGGTTCTTTATAGGTGCTATATAGCACTTAAATTGGTTCCCCTATGATTACGAGCCAAAGAGCCACTTAGCGGTGCTATATAGCACCTCAAATACCTATACAAATACAAATAATAAATTTTTTTGTGTGTGTACTTTTAACTGCAGACGTGGATATCTTAGCCAATCAGAGCACAGTTTGAGAAACGGCATTGCTTCCCTCATGCCACATGACCGATCACGACATAAAAATGTAATTTCGACTTTTTCTCAAAATTTAAAAACTTGGAATTGTGAGAAAATCACAATTTTGTGAGATATAAACTAGCAATTCTACATTTTTTCTTGCAGTTCTGACTTCTTAGTTTTCTCAGAATTGTGAAATATAAACTTGCAATTGGACTATAATTCGCATCTCACAATTCTGAGAGAATGAATCAATTGCAAGATATAAATCTGCAATTCTAAGAAAGAAAGTCGCAAGTCTGAGAAAAAATTCACAATTGTGAGATATAAACTCACAATTTCGGAGAAAAAAAGCCAGAATTGCGAGTTTATATCATGCAATTCTGACTTTTTTTCTCAGACTTGCAACTTTATTTCTCATAATTGCGAGAAAATAGTCCATTGTGAGATAAAAAGTCGCAATTACCTTTTTAAAAATTTGTATTCAGTGGCGGAAACAGGCTTCCATAGGTTGCTTCTTAGGAAATAGAGTAATTACTGCCAAAAACTTCCAGAATTGTTATCAATTTTCAATTTTCAATTTTAATCACTTTAAAATGTTATGGCTTTACATAAGAAATCGTAGTTTTTCATGTCTGATCAAGTCCAGGAATATCTAATATTCAGATTAGTGGTCAACAAAATATGCATATGTAATATTTTTCAAACGCAGATTCTTAAACTATTAACCTTGATCCCTAAATTATGTTTGCAGTCTTGCAAAGTAACAATACTTGTTAAAAGCGCTACATTAACCATTTCACAGCAAGTTTAAAGTCCTATAAGCTACTTATAATTCTAAACGATGACTGAGGAAATTTAGGTTCATTTTTGTGTGCCCTGTTATAAATCATACATTTTAATTCAAACAAAAATATGTTAATATTTCTATGATACTTCTATTGTCAACCTTGTTGAATTTAAGTGTTTTGGGGTTAAACAGCCCTTGCTTGTAATTATATTAAAAGTGCACTTGTAGTGTACTTCAAAACTATCAAGTATGTTTTTAATAAACTGTACTTGCTTGCAGGTAAAATAATATTAATGAAATAAAAGGCGACCTAAGTGTACTTAAAAAATTACTATAAGAGAAAATAGAAGTAATTATGAAATTACATATAAAGATGTCCCACTTAAGTGGGTCAAAAAACACTCAAAAGTTCAACTAATTGCATTTAATATAATAAAAGTATGCTGAAGTGTATCAACAAGAGGTTGCAGCCTGAAAATACAAAAATGACTATTGAAGAAATATAGACAACGAAAACCTATTTAAATTTCAATAAAAGCTAATCTTAGGTCTTTTTTTTCTTGTTCATCCTGTCTGACCTAAATTTACATTTTTCTATTAAATTAAATGGTGATAAATTGTAAATTTTAACATTTTAAAAATTTAAAAGTTTCCCATGAAAGACAATTTTTTTTATCTTGCATCACTAAAAAACATTGATCTGTGACTTCATCAAATAAGAAGACTAGCTTAGTATCCTGTTAATTATATCCGTAGTATGTCATAAATGATGCAGAAATGACACAGTTTCCTAAAAATGACCTCGCTATTTGTTAAATTGTATTGTGTTCAACTGTTCTTTAATTCTTCTTTATAGCAAAACCTCTATTCTGTCATCAAGTAGCATTGGTAATAAAACCATTGTAAAAGCAGTGCTAAGACGACCTACCACCTGACATCTGTATCTGCCCTCCATTTCACTGTGGCACAGAACGTGCAGCTGCTCCTATAGACACACTGAATTTCAAATGTTTTTTCCATAGAGGCATAACAAAGAAACTCGCTGAGAATCCACGGTCACTGATCTGAATGCAGTCTCAGTGAGGAGCGTGAAATTGGATTTCGAAGCGCATTTGTGTATGGAATCTGTTATGGCCCAGTCTACCTTCTGTTTTAAACAGAGACTCAGCTATGAAACACTGTCACAAAAAAATGATTAAGAGTTTATTACTGTTTAATCACAAATTATAAACGAGTTTCTGATTGTTTGTGTGTCTATATGCGGCTCACAGAGGGAACCAGAACCGTGAACACGCTCAGCAGTGGCTTCATAAACTCAATGACCAATGGGAGCTCCAGAGGTTTCTACAAGACTGCCATGAGGTAGGATGAGTGCCAGCCGAGCACAAACAAGAAAAACGATGATTTTGAACCAAAAGATGTTTGCCTCGCTGTAGGTAAATCTGTGCATCAGTTAAGTGTGGACAGCAGTGCAGGATTTCAGTGTAGCTCACGCTTGTTCTACTGTTCTTTGTAACTTGTAAAAAGCATTTCTTAAATGTAGCAAAATTAAAATAAATTACTCTTACAGAGTGTCCTAACCAGTTGCAATACAATAGAGTGATATACTGTATGTGTTTTAGTCAAGCTGCAGGACATTTTAATGGTCACTTGGTTTTAAAAACAGTGTAACCATTCTTGTTAATCTCGCCCACAGTGAAAGCTCATTGGTCCAAAACCCTGCTCCATGTGATTGTATATTAAACATCAGATATGTTTGATTAACTGTGATCGACACAGCATTTGCATTTCACTGTGGACAAATTGTTGCAGGAAACTTTGCTGACCCCTGTGAAAAGGCATTGTGTTTAATTGTATCGAATGTGCACATGTAATCTTAAAAGTATTTTTGAAAGATAATATTATTTAATGACATAAAAGACTACTTAAGTGCACTTAAAGAGAGACACTTTCATGGCTTTGTTCCTTTAACACACTTAAGTACACTTTTAAAAAGTACACTTTGTAGTAATGTTAAATTGAAAGTATTACTTTCAAGTAAAATCTAAATAATCATGTTTAACGATATTTTGTCGTGCTTCAAAGAAGTACACTTATTTTGATGTGTTGACTAACATGCTAAAGTACATTTACAGCTCTTAATGATAATTTTAACTGTAGAGTTATTTGATATTACAGATTTGAAATGTGCTATATTACAACTTTCTAAAACATATTATATATTGTTAAATGCATGACAAATTTTAAAAGGGTCATATGATTCGATTTAAATTTTTCCTTTCTCTTTGGAGTGTTACAAGCTCTTGGTGCATAAAGAAGATCTGTAAAGTTGCAAAGACTAAAGTCTCAAATCCAAAGAGATATTCTTTATAAAAGTTAACTTCAACGAATCCGCCGGCCGCGCCGTTCTCAAGCCCGCCGACCGTTCCTCACTCTAGGCCTCCGGTGTGTGACGCTTTGTTTCGTTGTGAAAGCGAAACTACTTTGTTTGGTCTTCCAAGAGAGGACACGACTAGAAATCAATGGTTAAGTTGTATTTACAACACTGTTCCAGAACACTTCAACCCAAATAGTCAGATGTGTGCAGCGCATTTTATGGAGGACTGTTTCCTGATCCTGGGAGAGTAGACTACAATGCCGGCTGTTCTGACTCACAGACTGTAAGTATGTTTTTTATATTTAAAGAATTTGCCACTGACGATTCAATCGCGAGTTTTGGGCAGTGTAGAGTAGCGCTTGTTGTTTGTCATTTCTCCGATCGCAAATGCAAAGATGGTTTTATGTTTACGAGGCGCGATGCAACGCGTAAAAAGACAGGACAGTACAAGTCATTATAAACCGTAATTATGTCCCCACTGGATGCAACAAATGCCTCGCTTATAATGAGTTAATGTTTTTGTCTCGTCGCTCCGGCCGGACACGGCATCACACATCATATGACCCCTTTAATAGAAATGACATTAAAGTTCATTTTAGTTTTCCACATTTCAGTATATTTAATGAAATTAAATTGAAAGATATACTTAAGTCCTATTTAAGTGGGTAAAAATGCACTCTCTTTAACTAATTGCATTTAATAGGAATTTAAACTATAATCCGAAAACATTACATTTAGTTCACAAATAAGTATATTCTTTTGAAGTATATTATTTCCATAACAAATACTCTTTTTAAAAGTATACTTACTGTAAGTGTATTTCTTTTTCACAATGAGAAACTGATTCATTAGGCTTACAATCTTTCACCTTTTTTGGATGTTTGTAAATCTCTTTGGACCTTTTTCCATTAGTAGGCTATTGTGTGTAATTTGCTGGTGTCTGTGTATTCTGGCCTGTCAGTTGTTCAGTTATTTCCTAAAGCAGAATGAACAGTTTTGTCTCCTGTGTTGTAGTAAACAACATTTTTAGACCGTAGAAAAACATCTGTGCAGTCGGGTAAGACTTAGTCATGTTTTACAGAAGTCGTCCAGTACATGTGGCATTTAGTTTGTGTCTTGAAATGACACTGAACAGCTGAGCATTGTGGGTAAATGGTGTGTGAAAGCAGTTGTACAGTAGGAGGCTCCCGGTGTGGCCCAAACCTGCAGGTTTATTTAGACTTTGCTTGTTCTTCCTTTCTCATGTTCTATTATTTAGCAGGTCTCCTCATCAATTATTCAGTTGAGAGAGAGGGAACTTCAGTAGTGTGTATGTGTGTGTGTGTGTGTGTGTGTGTGTGTGTGTGTGTGTGTGTGTGTGTGTGTGTGTGTTTTGTGTAGGGCTGGGGATGGATCTCTGCCTTCTCTAAGAGCTGTCAAACACGTGTGGAGACTGAGAACACAATGATCAGAGATGGTCCGAGTGCACTGAATCACTTTCTCTTATGCATTGTGTTTAGAAAATCAAATAGCAGATTACGTCCTATGCAAAGCCATATTGTTTATAAACAGCATAGTGTCTTTTTTTTTTACATAAGAACAGTATATATCCAGAGTGGAAAGTTGTATACAGTGTATATAATGTGCAGACAGTAATTATAATGTATGTGTATGCAGAGTGTATACTCTATGCAGACTTTCTGTATGCATTGAAAAGCATAGCCAAATGTTTGCTAAAATCTTAAACAACCTGTGCATATTGTACTGAATATTGTATCCCACAATTCTCATTGTTTTTGGAATAAAAATGGTAAATAACTGTTTATGTTTCCAAAATCCCCATCAATATCAATGGATTTGTTGGCTTCATTGACACAGTGTTAATTCTAGTGTAAAGGAGCCTCGAAATATGCAACATAACGAGATTGTGTGACTTTTGATTTCTGGATATTGTTGCATACTACTGTTTGAAATCGTTGCGTGATACCTATTATATCGTAGGCAGTGTCCTGCATTAAACAGTATGCTTTTGAGTGAGTGGCAGATTTTAGCTAGACTGAGAATCAATGCATACTGTAATCTATGAAGTAACACAGTAACGGCTTGTTTTTTAATTTTTTTAAATGGTATCTCAAACAGAACATGTTATGCAACAGCGAACATTTTAAACAGGACTACATTGTTGTCTTGTAACCAGACCTGCATTTTTAATTCAGCAAGTGGCATGTACAAATGAAAGTGTTGTTTTACATTTTTAATCTAGTTTTGTGTAACATCTCTTTGCAGTCCAAATGAGTCAAGAACAAGATATATCATAAAAAAGTCACAAATCAGAGCTGATATTAATTCCAGTTCAATTGTTCATGATTTGGATAGTCATTGTATTGTGGGATACAGTACTTGTTTGTAGTGATATTATTTTTTATTAAATACATTGTTTTTTTTTCAGTGAAACATTACTACAGTATAGTAATATTTATTTTGTTTTATTTTATTTAAAAGTAATAATTATTAATAATAATAATAATAATTTAAAGCCATATAAAAAAGGTAATTGCAACTCTTCAAAAATTAAAAACATCTTAAAATTGTAAGAAATTTTACATTTAAAAAAAAATTTAAGTTAAAAAATATATATTTCTCCCACAGTTTTTCTCAGAATTGCAAAAAATACTGTTTCGTTTTTTGTTAGTTAGTTAATTATTATTATAGCCGTATTTATATATTATCAGAAGAGGAATAATAATTCTATATATTACAACATTTTGGCCAAATTGTGCAGCCCTACAAACAAGCACAGCAAACCTGTTTTTTTTTTCTTCTTCACACTTTTAAATCACAATTAGATTTTTTTTTCTCTCAGATCTTGCAGCCTAGTGTATAGTGCCTACAGCAGAAATAGTCAGTAGTATGACTGAATGCAATTTTAAACACAGCCTATGTGGCACTTTTCTCATTTGCTCTCAGTTGTCGTTCCTTTGAGCTGTTTCCTGATCTGAAGTATCACATCATTGTCTTAGTTAGTTTAAATGTCTCTCTGGTGTTGGTGGTGGTGTAGTTAACCATCAGTTTACTGGATAATTAATTCCCATGTCCCTGGATGGTCATTCACTCTTTCTTAGATCTATTGCTTCATTCCACCTCAGGGTCTCTTTGAGGAATAACCATGATTGACCTAAATGGCTTTATGGGTGAGAGCGCTGGGTGCCTCATGAGGGCAAAGGCCACTGTAGTGATTAGTAGAGAGATTAAATTTGTCCTTAAAGTATATGTGCACACTCTTAAAAATAAAGTTTCATTAAGAACCTTTAACATCCTTGGAACCTTTCCATTCCATATAGTGTCAAAATTCTTTTTTAGATTTTTTAAAATGTTCTTCACACTAAAAAAAAATTATGGAAGCCTGTTCCACTACAAAAAAAACAAAAACAAAGGTAATTGCGACTTTTTATCTCATAATTCAGACTTTTTTCGCTGTTCTGTGTTGATATCTCGTAATTCTGACTTTTTTTCTCTGAATTCTGTTCTTTTGGTTCTACCAGTTGCAACTGTGTCTCACAATTCTGACTATTTCTTGCAGCTTCAAATTTCTAACCTTAACATTTCACAATTCTTACTTTTTCCTCGCAATTGTGAGTTTACAGTTCTGAGTTTATATCTCACCATTCTGACCGTCTATCGCGAGATTTGTCTGAATTGTGAAATATAAATTCAGAATTGTGAGGAAAAATTGAGAGTTATGAGGTAAAAATTTACAATTTCCTTTTTTTTTTTCCTTTGGCAGAAACGAGCTTCCATAAAAAAAACAGAGCTTTTAAGAACTGATCACTAAAAGGTTCTTTTGGGAAGCAAAAATGGTTCTTCTATGGCATCGCTGTGAAACCCCTCTTTTGGATCCTTTATTTTTAAGAGTACAGGTTGTGATCTGACAGATTTAGATCATTTGCTGCTCGTTCCCTCATTTTTTGAACCTCTGTTTCTCTATAGCTTCGCTGCGCCTCATTCATATTCGCTTAAAGAGCCTAGTGTTGTCCTTGTGACGCCTGCAACTACGTATGCTCCCCCTCTCTCTCTTTCTCTCTCGATATGGTTCTCTCCCCCTCCCTCCTCGTCTCCCTCCCTCGCTTTCCATCTATCTGTCTCTCCGCATGCTTTTCTCTCATCGTGGATGCTGCAGCGGGAGAAACTGGGTCTTTCAGCTCCGCAGTATTGAGTCAAGCTTATATTACAAAACAGGAGGAGAGGAAAAGAGGCGGCACGGACTGAAAGAAGACGATATGGATTTGTTTGAGATGCAAGCCGCTGCACAAACGGGGTGAGGAGTGTGTCTGGATCGCCCTGAGCAGGGGAGGGAAAAAACGCTG
>NW_015644168.1:51615-68782 GCF_001515625.1 Sinocyclocheilus rhinocerous
CTCTCTCTCTCTCGCTCTCGCTCTCTCTCTCTCTCTCTCTCTCTCTCTGTCCGTCCGTGGCTAGTGTTTGTAACATCAATAATCACCGCTACTGGGCTCATTTCTCTCCTCGCTGTAACGGGGCTCCAGACAGCTAATATTCTGTACCTTTTTGGGGATTTTCTTTGTTTTCTACTAAGATGCACAGCGCTTCTTGTGTGCACTGGATTTTATACAGTCATTTAAGGATTTAGTTTGGTCCACTGAGTTCTCCGCACATGTCTTGAATATTTCATCCAGTGCTGTTTTTGGACTGTACTTGCGTGTGTGTTCTGGCCAGCGTTGGGTTTTGTTGCTCACCTGGGCCGCAGGTGAACATGTGGATTTGGGAACTTGACTGACAGATTCTTCACAAACGGATTCAGGTGGTAATTATAATAATATTTCAAAATATACCATTAGTTTACATATAATGTACTCATCAACTTTTTCCAATTATTATATTGCCATTTTTATATATTGCATCATGAAATATGTTTATGCATTTCTTGATGTTACTGTATGTGAAATGTATATTTTAGGTACTGTTGACCATTTACTGTTTTTCACTGTTTTAACCAACTTTTTTTTTTTTGCAGTTCACCTAAATAGTCCTGCAGTGTGACGAAATATTTTTTTAAAGAACAAATGTTTGACTATATATTTATCACAAATAAACATGTATAATAAAGATGTTTAAAATAGTTTTTGATGAAGTAATGCATGTCACTGCTGTCACAGCACGACATTTACTTGACAACTACTATAAAATATAATAAAAGATATATGATATACTGTTGTTTGAAGAGGAACTTTCTGTGGGTCATTTTTCATAATCTTTAGGGACAGACTTTAGTGTAAAAGTACTTTAATAGTGTTTTACTAAGGTTTTGTGTTGTTTTCTATATGCATTCTATAAGCAGTGTATCACAAATGTTATTGTTAATTGTTTATATGATCTGTTGTAAGAAAAATCTTTTAAAAAATATAGTTTAAAATACATATATGAAGTTCTTCGAAATGTAATGTGTTCATTTTATTTTATGTGGAATTTCAAGCAAAAGTTTATTTTTTATGAAATTAATTTAAAAAAAAATTTTTTTTTTTATTACATTTATTTATTTATTTTTTAAATGTAATTTATTTAATCTAAATATATTGTGGTGAAAGTAAAACGTAATAACATTTTTCATTACACGTGCAAAGCTTTATTCATAGCCTAATTTTTAAACATGTTTGTTCGTTCGCTTTTTTGAGTCGTGAATACCATTGTCTTCTTAATTCTGAAAGAGAGTCATTAATATATTTTTTTTCTGTTTTATGATATTTTTGATACATGAAAAAATGGCATATGCATGTTGGTATGCCACACAGACTCTGATACTAATATAATGATGATGAAATATTATTAAAATTAAATGTAAAACATTTATCATAGAAGATGTGTATTCAAGTTATGTATGCTAATGTCAGCTTATATCTTTTAAAAAATAAATGAATAGGTGTGAAAATCATATCACAGACCACAGGATCGCACGATTTTTCTTAGACATGAGATTTGAGTGGGACTCCTAACGTGTGTGTTGATGTGTGTTTCACAGATTGGAGATTGGGTGGCAGAAAAGATGCTAATGGCTCGCGACACCTCCCGCGACGAGACTCAGAAGCCTCATAAGAAGTGGCTAAAACACCAGACCTTCATGGCAGAACTTGCTCAGAACAAGGAGTGGCTGGACAAGATGGAGAAAGTAAGTTCTCAGGGTTATGCTGTGCTCACTATCTTTGCTAATAGTAGTTTATACTCTTAATATAAAAGCATTTTCTCCGTCAGATAATTAAGTGTGAGCAAATGCTCGGTGCCATTCTTCACTTGGCTTGAAAAATAGGCACCTTGAAATGAAAACACGACTTGTCTGTTGACTCATATTCTATTATAGTCAACGACTCGTGTGAAACAGAGCCAGTAATCAGAGATGGCATAGCATTTAACAAGGGCAAATCCGCTTAGTGTATCATTTACATATAGTGGTGCACGCACACTTTCTATATTGTTTTGCATAGTAATTATTGTTAGTGATATTTATGGGGTTGTATGGATTATACACATTATCTTCTGATGCCACTAAATATCACAATACTCTGTCCTGCATTGTTTGTGCTACGAACATGAATTGTACCTCAGATTGCCCAGCTTGTTGAGAAGAGTCAAGCAGCTATATTACATTGCATTGCATTGCATTACATTATATTATATTATAGCTACTGTAACTGAAAGTGTTTCTGAAGTGAATTTTGGATAGATGTAAAAAGCCCTGGTGCTTGTAGCACACTGATGTCCGATTGAAAGACTGATGTTGTTTAATCTGCCAGTTACACTGTTTTATTGACATTGCTGTTGGATTGAATGGACTGTCTTCAGCTGCCAAGGCCCCCAACCTCCTCGTCTTGAATGATCATCTCGCAAAATCCATTAATCATTTTATTCTGTGGTCAGCTGCAATAACAGAGGACGAGTGATGTTGCTGAATACTGTTGTTGTGTATGGTTTGACAAGGTTGTGTGTTTGATGTATTCTGGATATGCCAAGATTTTCTACACTAATGCATGTGAACTGTATTTTGGGGTCAGTAAGTTGTGAGTTACCAGGAACAAATTAGACTCCTTTACTCATATTAGTTCGAATATGTGTATGAATCTGACAGGACAGATAATATGGGTGTGTGACAGGGTCGGTGAAATAAAACAATATATATACATTTTAAAATGTTATATTTATATGTATATTTTCTTGGTTAAATCAGAGTTTATTCATTGAAATACAGTTTGAACTGATCTACAGAAAGGATTTAAATTAAGATTAGTTCACCCAAAAATGAAAATTTGCTATCCAAGGTGTGAGTTTGTTTCTTTGTGGAAACAGATTTGGAGAAATGTAGCATTACATCACTTGCTCAGCAATGGATGCTCTGCAGTGAATGGGTGCCGTCAGAACGAGAGTCCAAACAGCTGATAAAAACATCACAATAATCCACAAGTAATCCACACCACTCCAGTCCATCAGTAAATATCTTATGAAGTGAAAAGCTGTGTTTAAGAAACAAATCCTTCAAGATGTTTTAACTTTTAACCATCGCTTTTGACCACAATAATAAGTCCATAATCCATAATAACGTTTTTTCCAGTGAAAAAGCCCACCCCCTGTTGTCCTCTCACATCAAAATCCACCAACATATTTGTTTAGAGCTGTTTTGGACTGTTTTCACTTGTAAATGGTGCTTGATCTGTTCATATTTCCCTTCTGATTCATACAAGAAGACCTCTTATTGTAGTTGAAAGCAATGTTTTGAACATTTTGAAGTCTTAATGATGGATTTGTTTGTTACAAACACACAGCTTTTCACTTCACAAGCCACTAATTCATGGACTGGATTACTTGTGGATTATTGTGATGTTTTGATCAGCTGTTTGGACTCTCATTCTGACGGCACCCATTCACTGCAGAGCATCCATTGGTGAACAAGTGATGGAATGCTACCTTTCCCCAAATCTGTTAGAAGAAGAAACAAACTCATCTGCTTCTTGGATGGCCTGAGGGTTAGTATACTTAAACAAATTTTCATTTTTGAGTGAACTATTCCTTTAATGCCTATTTTTGCAACTGAAGCCTAAATTAAAGTCGCTATTAATATCTGGCCAACCGAGACGACTCCAAAACGAATGACACAAAGTAATCACGAAATTCAAGTTGGTTATACATGCTGCTTGTTTGATATTACCAGCATAATCATCAAGAATATTATGTAAATGCTTGATAGTGTGTGATAGCATGTGAGGACTGTGTGTGTGTGTGTGTTTGTGTACCTGTTTTTTTTTTCTGGTGGGGACTTAAACCTGAATACACACAGACTCATGGGGACTCGTGTCACGGTGGGGACCTAAATTGAGGTCCCCACGGGTAAACAAGCTAATAAATCACACAGAATAAAGTTTTTTGAAAATCTAAAAATGCACAAAGTTTCCTGTGAGGGGTAGGTTTAGGGGTAGGGTTGGTGTAGGGCAATAGAAAATATGGTCTGTACAGTAGAAAAACCATTACGCCTATGGAGAGTCCCCACAAGGATAGCAAACCAGACATGTGTGTGTGTGTGTGTGTGCAGATTTCTCTTGACCTAGTATTTCCCATAGACAGCTGAATGCTGGGGCCCATTTCATTTCTCTGTCATATAACCTTAAACTAGTTACCAGGAATAGAAAAATGCTGAACTGTGCTGGCTACATATTTATAAGAGCACCCTGGATTCATGTACCACGCTCTTATTTTCTGCTGAATTTGGCCCGTTTGGACCGCTTTGCCTTGCAAAGCTAAAATAAATGCTTTACACATTCACCGTGTCCATAGGTGTATTCACAAGGGTCAAATCCATCTTTGTTTGGACAGTTTTTTCTTTCTAGAACCCCAAAGTTACTTGGTCCTACTGTTCAGCAAACCCGAAGTGTTAATTTGTCAAAATTTGTATTTGCTCTGGTCATGTCCAGTGTCTTAGTGTAATAATTCATCACTGATCTTTAGCCAAAAAGATGGCCAATTCACCAACATGTATAATATACATTCAAATAAATTAGCTTTGATATAAAATTCATTTTATCTGCCATGCATAAAATTAGGGTGACCATACGTGCCATTTTCCCAGGACGCGTCCTGGCCAGGATTTGTTTTGGCTTTGTTTTCCTGTTTTCATGCTTGCTGAAGGTAATGATCGAAAAGTAGTTTGACCAATAACATGCAAGCATTGTACATAATGGACCAATCATGGCGTGTGAGAAGGTGGGATCTACGGTCAAAGCAATGCAATTACACGTACATATTAGGTGTGTTCGACTTAAAAGCAGTGCGGCTCAGACCGATCAGTGTTTGACATCAAAGTACCTCGAGAGCGTTTCGAAAGCATAACCGTCTGTATGGTACTTTGATGTCATACACCGATCGGTCTGCACACGCAAACAAAGCCAAAACCTAGATATTTTAGGCAATAGCATAACCGTCTGTATGGTACTTTGATGTCATACACCGATCGGTCTGCACACGCAAACAAAGCCAAAACCTAGATATTTTGGGCAATATAGAAATCCTGGCCAGGACGCGTCCTGGGAAAATGGCACGTATGGTCACCCTAATAAAATGTACTTTGACATGCTACAAGCTGTTTTTAGCATTAAAATGGCTTTGCTCATGTGCATCTCTCAATCACATGCAGCTGCTATGTCAGGCTCTTTCTAAATATGTGGTCAAAATGATGCCTAGTTTGCTAGGTTAAGGGAAAAAATGGCTTACCTACCCTATATGTACCCCTATATATACAAAATACAGTTTGTCAGGAATTTAAGCATTTTAGGCCATTTTTAAGAGCATCAATTGCAAAGCAAAAGGTGCTTGGTGCACAGATGCACTGAAATGCATCACTGAAAGGTTACATTTATTGAGTGTTACAATTATGCCTGCTTTCTAATATCATATAGTATCATGAAAATGAAACATATATTATGCTATGGTCTGTCCTCATGAATTTGGTGGAGTTTGACATTTTTTTTAATGGTCAGTCATGTTGATGCCTTTGAATTGGGATACTTCGAGGAGTCGCTTTGGTTGAGTTTCCATTATCTGCAATTAATTTCCGATTCATACTGTATAGTTATTTTTATTTTATTTTAGTTTGAGTTGATGATATTGAGTGAACATAACTAGATATAACTGCCACTGGGGCGTCAGCAGATCGTACCAAAACGTTTGAATCAGATCGTACAGATTCATTCGAATTAGCCACCAATTCGCCAAAACATAATGACATTGTTATGCAGCAGTATATTCTTTACATGCTCATATAGTAAGAGCTTCTGTTCATTAATCTGTATTTTCCAGTAAACAGCGTTATGCAGCACCTCACCCTTGCAATGGACACATGCGTTATAATTACAACATGCTGTTTTGACTAGTTCTTATCCAATGTCACTAACCCAGCAGCTGTCAGATGGAGCAGTCATGCCAAATCAAGTGAAAGGGAGGAGAGTATGTATCTGTTGCTAGGTGCTGCTTTCCTCATCCCCCCCAACCCCAGATCTCCCATGTGTGAAGGTCATTTGTGCTGCCTCCTCTTCACACATCCATGTATGTGGCTCACAGGAAGTGATGAGTTGCACTTCCAGGTCAGTATGAACCGGAACAATGCAATGCATGATTTGGTTTAGGTGCAGTGGTAGCATATAAATTCCAAAAAACTAACTTTTTTATTTTATTTTATGCATTTCTTTAATTGTATGCATATATACATATATATATATATATATATACAGCAGGGTAAAATAAGTATTAAACACGTCACCATTTTTCTCAGTAAATATATTTCTAAAGGTGCTGTTGACATGACATTTTCACCAGATGCAGTTCACCAGACTGCAAAGTAAATGTATAAAGTAATATTGCATTGCATTGCAATAATGATTCTTTTTTTTTTTTTTAAATAAAATAAAATTGGGGCATTTTTTCTTTACCCAAACACATAAAATGGCATGTTTATCACAGAAGATAATTAACCGGTCTCATTATGTAATTGAGATTTATCTAGCAAGCATGTTCAATTAACACCACACAATTACCTGGACTGCTTTGTTTTAAAGCCTGTTGGAAGATTTGTGAATGTGATCTGTATCTCTCTTTACACCCTTCTCCTCCATGCTTTCCTTGCTGCCTCTTGTGTTCTTGTCTCTTATATTGAGCATATTCTGTATAAATGGGTAAAAAAAAAACATTTGTTGTTTTTTAACATTAGAATGTGTCCTGTTAAATTTGTAATTTTTCTGATCAAATAATGACTTTCATACATTTTTACTATGATTTACAGGGGAAAAAATTATTCAGTCTAACAATGGTTTGTGTATATATATATATATATATATATGTATATAAAATCCTGTCAGCCATATTTATAACCAGAATTGTTACACATTAATAGACTCTGTTTAAGGATCAGTGCAGCCCCCAGAAACTAATTATCATTTTGAATCTCACCACTAGGTTTTACCCATTTGTCAGCAAGAAGTTTATAATAATTTAAAATATAATCAAATTTAGTATGATCACTTATTCTTAATAAAAATATATCTGTTACACTGAATGACAATGGAACATTATTCCACCCATATTTTGACATTTTATTTTCACAAAAGTTTTTGAAACATTAAAGGTTTAGTTCACCCAAAAATAGTTCACCCTCGTGTTGTTCGAAACCCGTAAGACCTTCGTTTATCTTCTATCTTCGGAACACAATTTAAAATATTTTTGATGAAATCTGAGGGCTCTCTGACCCTCCCATAGACAGCAAGGTAACTACCACGTTCAAGGTCCAGAAAAGTACCAAGATGATCGACAAAGTAGTCCGTGTAACATCAGTGGATTAGTTGCTTGTAATTATGCATAAATTAACGTTACTATAGTAAGTGCATGTAATGTGTAACTCCATCACCTTAAAATAAAGTGTTATCCAAATAGTTTTTCTTGGCCCCTCATAAGTTTTTAATCCATCTTCAATTAATCCTTCTCCATTTCTTACAATTGTCCTTAAATGATTGCACCTAATCCTAACCTTATAGTAAGTACCTATAGTTACTAATTATTATTACTCGGTGCATGTATCATCACGACAGAGCGTGTGGCGGCGCTGACCCAGATCCGGCGTGATGACGTCATCATCACTTTACAGTTGAACCACTGATGTCACACAGACTACTTTGTCAATCATCTTGGTACTTTTCTAGACCTTGAACGTGGTAGTTACCTTGCTGTCTATGGGAGGGTCAGAGAGCCCTTGGATTTCATCAAAAATATCTTAAATTGTGTTCCGAAGATGAACGAAGGTCTTACGGGTTTCGAACAACACAAAGGTGAGTAATTAATGACAGAATTTTCATTTTTGGGTGAACTAACCCTTTAAAGTAGACACTTTTCTTGCATTTAATATGATTGCTGTGTATATAAAATAACTTTTGTAAATTTAATTTGATGCGGTCCCCAAAATGGGACGTCTCGTCTTTGACCCATATATTTCCCAAAAATACCTTTTCTGTTAAGGGACAATATTTGGATATGATTGTCATGGACATTTTTGACATTCGTGACAGCACTCTTTTTTGTTTGTTTGTTTTATGATATAAACATGCATACCAATATATGTTGTTGTCCTTCTGTGTCAAATACTTCCATGTAAGTAACTTACAAAGACAAATTGTCAATATGAATTGATAAGTTATTTCCTCTTACAGCACCCAAAAAATAAATAAATAAAATAACGTACACATTTTTTATGTGATATGTATAACTAGAGCTAAAGCAGAAAAAAAATACTATAATTGAAAGTTGTAACTATCAGAAACTACAAATTAAAAACATTAACAAATAATCACCAAGATGTATTTTTTACTGTCCAATTTTGGTAACGCTTGTTACCAAGATGAACTTGTTATATTGTAATTATACAAACAGGCTCTGAGTAATAATAATTAGTAACTGTACTTACTATAAGGTTAGGATTAGGGTTTGGTGTAGGATTAGTTGCTTGTAATTATGCATAAATTAACGTTACTATAGTAAGTGCATGTAATGTGTAACTACATCACCCTAAAATAAAGTGTTATCCAAATAGTTTTTCTTGGCCCCTCATAAGTTTTTAATCCATCTTCAATTAATCCTTCTCCATTTCTTACAATTGTCCTTAAATGATTGTTTTCATCCTTAAAGGACTTTTTGATATTAGCATAATATCTCCTGCCAAAACAATGTTTCCTGGAGGGTATTTATTATGTTTCGCGCCATTGGGAATCGTGCTAACAGCTGGGCCTGGGGAAACGAATTCCCAGAGCAATATGGTACCTCACCAGTTCAATATTGCGTGTCATTGGTTCCTTATGTGTTCACGTGCATGTGATCTCATGCATATTAATTACCGACATTTCAATAATCTGATTTTAGCTTGCTGCCATCTTGAAAGGACATGCAAAATCACAGAGACAATACCGGTTTGATGAAACTTCAAGAGTCCTACATTGTGACTCATTAGACACTCAGACACAGATTATCCGTTTTATTCCTCCCACCACCCACCTCTCCCACACCCACTCTTCTCTCAAGTGTACACTCTTTAGTGTTTTGTCATCGCCACAGCACGCAGACGCTGAAGTCAGTGATGTGACTGTGAGCGCACGCGGTGCATGTTGGGAGCTCAGGCCAGCTTCCTGAGGAGGCAAAGAGAACGAGAGGCTGTCATCGAGAGAGAGATGTTACGTAAAGCCTCTCGCAGCTCCATGTTTAACCCAGTTCTGCTACGTGAAGCCGCTCTACTGCACACCAAAACCACTACAGTCCTCCAGCTCACAAAATAAAGCTTCCAAAGCAGGGTTTTCACAGTGATGCTGTCATGTGGAAGAACCATTTTTCGGCCAAAATGCATAAAAGGTTTTTCCTTTTTAGTTGAAAACGGTGTCATGTAAACGCCCCCTTTCTCAGCCTCTGTGTTCTTATCTCGTCTTCAGGACAACAGAGCAATAAATATCCATATATAATACACAGCTCATGTAACCTTTAGAGATCACTTGTCCTATTTCCCAGCTTTCTTCTCACATCAAAAAAAGACTTAGCAGCAGCTGCTGAAATGTGACGTGCACGACTGGGACAGACTCCCATCAGATTGCACATATGCAACATCACAGAGAGACGCTAATAATGTGGAAACCGCCGTTACATGCCTCCATGCAGTATTCAAATCACATACGTGTTCGGCTGATTGACAATGTAGAAATAAAATAAATAATTTGTTTTAATGCCGTATTAATCATTTATTTTCATTATGTATGTCAGTGTGAGCTAAATCATGTGTTTGGCCATTATAGTCATCATTCTGGGTTAACCTCTAATTTACATATTTAAAAAGCATGAATATTTAATTAAATAAGCATCGTTTAGTTTAGCACTGCACCTCGGGCAGGACTCATAAATGTGAAACATTTCTTATTCCAGAGTGTAAACTGTATTAACCCAGAGTTTAAAAAAGGTCAAATGGTTAATTTTTCAATATATTATGTAATTATGCTTTAATTGGATAACATATGCTGTACATGCACTGCAAAAAAAGTTTTTTCACATACTTTAGATAGCCTGTGATGTCACTGATGTGTGTGTGTGTGTGTGTGTGTGTGTGTGTGTGAGGGAAGCAGCCGTTCTGATTCCTGTGCTCTTGGGCATCATTTCCATGGTCACTGCTGTATCGCTGTACCAGCCCCCTTCCCTTCAGTCAGTCCTGACATAGCCAACTATTATAATTCATCCTCTGTGTTGGGGGAGGGACGCTTCATGTGTGTGTATGTGCATGTGTGTTTTAGGACCCCGTGGTCTGTGTGGAGATCAGGTGGGGGAGGGGCAGTGTGTGTGTGTGTGTGAGGTGTACCAGTTTAGTCTGCGCTCGTGCCAGCTTTAGTAGACCTGTCTGTAATACATTCAAATACAAAACATTCGCCAAAAACATCTTTTGCACATGAGTATTTGGTGAACGAACAATGAAACAAAACAGAAACAATGAGATATAAATAGGTTTTTACATTTTCCACAGAACATTTAAGTGATTGTTGACCTTTTCCATGCAAAAGTTTGTGTCCGTTGTGTTAGGGTGTTTGCAGGTCATTGCTATGTGGTTGGTAAGATGTCTTGAGTTGTTTTTTTATGTTGCTATGCAATTGCTAGCACATTCTGATTGGTTACAAGGTGGGAGTTACATGCCAACTCTTAATAATTAGGATCAAACCCCTAACACTATGAGCACTACCCTTGTGAAAAAGAAGTACACTTTAGCACATTTAGAGTACTGTTAAAAAATATATAATAAATATATAATATACTGTTAAAATACATACAGTACTTAAAGGGTTAGTTCACCCAAAAATAAAAATTCTGTCATTAATTACTCACTCTTAGGTCGTTACAAACCTGTAAGACCTTTGTTCACCCCTCGAAACACAAATTAAGATATTTTTGATGAAATCTGACAGCTTTCTGACTCTCCATAGACAGCAATGCAACTGAAATGTTCGACGCATGCGTGTGCATTCCTCTGCTCATAAACAAGCCCTGCAGCTGATGATGCACAGTGGATAAGAATTGTTGAAAAGTCGTTATTTTTCTTTTCTTTTCTTAGCTTCATAAAATTACAGTTGAACCATTGATGTCACATGGACTATTTTAACGAAGTGCTTACTACATTCCTGGTCTGGCAACATTTCTGTTGCGTTGCTGTCTATGCAGGGTCAGAAAGCTCTCGGATTTCATCAAAAATATCTTAATTTTACGGGTTTGGAACGACATGAGGGTGAGCAATTAATGACAGAATTTTCATTTTTGGGTGAACTATCCCTATAAGTTTGCAAATGTGAAACATTGCTAATGATAAATTTTAAATATCTATTAATTTCTATTGAAACTTGTATGTCAAGTATTTAAATATTTTTGCAATTAAGCATTTGTAATGAGGAATTATTACATTTAAAATATATTAATTTTAAATGTAATTTTGAATAACACACTACACTTAAACAAGCATTTTACATGTGCTTTAGTATGTTATTCAACACATCAAAATAAGTGTACAGTACTTGAATGAATGAATGAATGAATGAGGCATTTATATAGCACTTTATTGTGTATTGCTGTACACCCAAAGCGCTTTACAATCATGTGGGGGGTCTCTCCTCAACCACCACCAGTGTGCAGCAGTGTGCGCTCACCACACACCAGCTACAGGTGGAGAGGAGAGAGAGTCATAGAGCCAACTCAATGAATAGGGATTATTAGGAGGCCATGATTGGCAAGGGCCAGTGGCGGCAATTTGGCCAGGACACTGGGGTTACACCCCTACTCTTTTACGAGAAGTGCCATGGGATTGACCACAGAGAGTCAGGACCTCGGTTTAACGTCTTATCCGAAGGACGGTGCTTTTTACAATATAGTGTCCCCGTCACTATACTGGTAGTCTCTAACTGACGGCTGAAGGTCTGGAATCCATGGCAGCTTTTATTGGCCAAGGCCCGCCCATGAGGCCGTTTGACGGACATGTCAAACAACCAATCACAGTTCGTTTCGTTCAGCGTCACGTTTTCGGGGCGTTGAAATGTCACCACAATAACAGGCCGGGTGTGTAAAACTCTGACATATTTTAAAGATTCTATGCCGCAAACTTTGAATATTTCACATACTTTTGAAAATCCAGTGTTTACTTGATCGTGATAAGCACTCGTCGTCACAGTTGTAAACACGACGGCTTTCTTCTTTCGTGAGGGGTTTTGGCATCACAGCATCTTTGTTTCCAGGCGGAACGTTATAGAAAGCGACACACACGTCTCCCAGAAATCCTGTATAATTCAACCAATCCGATGACGACTTCGAAACTCCTGAAGTGTTTCCAATCACAGTTCGTTTCGTTCAGCGTCACGTTTCGGGGCATTGAAATGTCACCACAATAACAGGCCGGATGTGTAAAACTCTGACATATTTTAAAGATTCTATGCCGCAAACTTTGAATATTTCACATACTTTTGAAAATCCAGTGTTTACTTGATCGTGATAAGCACTCGTCGTCACAGTTGTAAACACGACGGCTTTCTTCTTTCGTGAGGGGTTTTGGCATCACAGCATCTTTGTTTCCAGGCGGAACGTTATAGAAAGCGACACACACGTCTCCCAGAAATCCTGTATAATTCAACCAATCCGATGACGACTTCGAAACTCCTGAAGTGTTTCCACTTTTGTGTGCCATATGCATCAGACGTTCAGCCAGCAGTCCGTGGGCGTGACGTCTGAGGCTGAGACTACTACACTGGGGCGTTAGGACCCACACAGACCACAGGGTGAGCACCCCCTGCTGGCCTCCCTAACACCTCTTCCAACAGCAACCTAGATTTCCCAGGAGGTCTCCCATCCAGGTACTGACCAGGCTCAGCCCTGCTTAGCTTCAGTGGGCAACCAGTCTTTTAATCTAAATGCGGAGGCACAGATGAGTGTCTTCAGCAGTTATATAATCTGTGTGCGTCTGTGATGGAGCATCTGCTCTCATCGTTAGATCAGCTTTCTCTGTCCTGAGCTGATCTGAAGTGACGCAGGTGTGGTTTTCTTTTAGGTAGGCTGGAGTCCAGATGCGGCCAACTGTACTCGTGTGAATCACAGTCGTCAGCACTCTGTTACACCGAGTTGTGATCACTGTGAGCTGATAATGACTAGTTCATCGGATTTAGCCAGTGTATTTTTTTTTTGTGCTTTTATTGCTAAAAGCAGAGATGGAGGATGTTTATGCTATTGTTGTTTCCATGTTGGAACATGTTGGCTTTTATGCGCTTGTTTAGTTTTGAGAAGTCTGATACATTTAAGTGATTCCAGTCTTTCAGTTTAATTGAACTGGCTAAAAAAAATCCATTGATTCAGTTCAAGTCATGACTCTAACCGTTTACTGCACAAATTCATTTTACAGTCAAATTTTTAAATGTGTGTGTGTGTATATATATATATATAGTTATATATAGTTGAAGACAAAATTATTAGCCCCCTATAAAATATTTCATTATTTTTTTTCATAATTCCCAAGTGCTGTTTAACAGAGAGAAGTTTTTTTCAACACAGCATTTCTAAACATAATAGTTTATTTAGGAAGCTTGGAATGTTTGTAATACAAATAGAAGCAAAATTATAACCAAGAATAAAAAAAAGTCTATTAGCCCTCTGATGTTAGTAGTCAATGGTGTATCCCTTTTGCTTGATAACAGCCTTTAGTTGTTTGTTGTAGTTCTCAACAAGTTTCAGGCATGTCTCCTGAGGAGTCGCAGCCCATTCCTCCTTAGCAAATCTCTCAAGTTCCTCCAGATTTGTTGGTCTCCTGGCATGGACTCTGGTCTTCTGTGAGCCCCACAGATTTTCTATTGGATTCGAGTCTGGGCTTTGTGCAGACCAGTCAAGGACGTTCACTTTGCTCATTTGGAGGTACAGTAGTTCTACACCAGAAATGAGGTATGCTTTGAGTCGCTATGACAAACCATCGACCCAAACCATCTTTTGTTGCAGGTTGTCTTTCAAGATCTTCTCGTAGTCTTCCGTTTTCACGATTCCTTCGACCCTGACGAGATTCCTAGTTCCAAACGCACTGAAACATCTCCACAGCATTACACTCCCTCCTCCATGTTTCACTCTGGAGATGGTGTTCTTTGGGTTGAGCACCTGTCCCTTCTTACTCCAAACATAGGCTCCAAACGTACTCCAAACATTTCTCTATGGCCAAAGAGCTCTACTTTTGTCTCATCTGACCAAAGGACACGTTTCTAGTATACATAGTTTTTCTCCAGGTTGTCCTTCAAATTTCAGTCTAGCTTGGAAGTGTCTCTTCTTTAGAAGAGGAGTTTTTCTTGGTCGGCAACCTCGCAGTCCATTCCTGTCCGGGCCTCTAGTGTCCATCTTCGTTGAGATATCAATCCCAGACTTGACTAAATCATTCACTAGTGTCTTGGCAGTCGTTCTTGGGTCTTTAGAAACCTCTCTCAATGGTTTTCTTTACAAAGTTTTTGAAATCTTTCACTTCCTGCCTCTGTTCTCCACTGTGTGGGTCTCTTCAAACTTCTTGATAATACTTCTCACGGCTGATCTTGACACTTGAAAACGCTTTGATAAATGTGTATATGCTTCTCCTCCTTTGTGAGCGTTAACAATTCTTTTTCTCAAGTCTAAACTAATTTTTTTTGTCTTTGCCATGATGACAGTACATATTATTTTACTAGTTGTTTTGAAAGATACTAATCCTCAGTTTACAGTGTAATTTAAAGGCTTAGACGATTAATTAGGTTAATTAGGCAAGTTAGGTTAGTTAGGCAAGTCATTGAACAACAGTGGTTTGTTCCGTAGCCAATCAAACAGATCATTTCTTAAGAGGGCTAATAATATTGACCTTAGCAATTTTTTAATTAATTCTTTTATTCCAGGCAAAATTGAAATAAATAAGGCTTTCTCCAGATGAAAAATATAATAAGAAATACTGTGTTAAAATTCCCTTGCTTTGTTGAAAAATTAGTTATTTGAAAAAGAATTGAAATTTCATAGGGGGCTAATAATTTTGTTTTCAACGGTGTATATATATGTCACAAAACTGATGACGTGTTTCAATGATCATCTGCATCATAAATCATCGATGAAAAATATAATAAGAAATACAGTGTTAAAATTCCCTTGCTCTGTTAAACATCACTTGGGAAATCTCTGAAAACGAACTGAAATTTCATAGGGGGGCTACTAATCTTCAACTATATATATACACTGAACAAAATTAATATGTTGTATACACTTATTTTGTGTTGAACAACAGGCATATGCAAATGAAAAATATGTATATGAAATGTGTAATTACAAATATGTTTAAATACATGACATACAAGTTTTATCATTACTTCAATTATGAAATTACATATAAAGTTGTAATATTATAATTATATCATTAATAACTATAATTATAATAATTTAATTATAAATAACATGCAAATAAGCATCTGAAAACATATTCAGCCTACACTTAAAAATAAATATTTCCATAATAAACACTAATAATATGCTAAAGTGCACTTTTGTATTTATTTATTTCTTTTTTTCACAAGGGTAGCAGTGTTTGGGAATCCTATCTGGAAGCTATCATTTATTTGTGCAGTTCCATTTTGTGCCACTAGTTTTCACCTTTGATTACTGATGGTTTTCTCTGTGTGTTATCGGTTTTCTCAGGAGGGCCAGAGGTTAATGCAGGAGAAGCCGGAGCTGAGCGCGCTGGTGAAGAAGAAGCTGGAGGAGATCCGTGAGTGCTGGCAGGATCTGGAGAGCACCACACAAGCCAAAGCCCGGCAGCTGTTCGAGGCCAACCGGGCCGACCTGCTGGTACAGAGCTACTCCAGCCTGGACCAGCGACTCGAGCAGCTTGAGGGACACCTGGCACACGTGGACTACGGCCAGGACCTGACCACAGTCAACAAGCAGCTGAAGAAACTACAGGTCTTTACTCTTATTTCACAGACACATGTATCAGCAGCTTTCAGCCTCACAAGTTTTGTGCATCAACAAGATGATGTTTCCTCCAGATCTTGCTTTTATTTTTGATCTGTCAGATTGCTGGTTTCCAACATGCCTTTAATTTGCTCTTTATTTCTTTCCTGCGCTGAAGACTTTTATTTTATTTTCCACTGCTGCATTTACTGGTAATATGAGCCTCATCACTGTCCACCGTATGAGTGTGATTCATGTCGCTGGTGTGGCTCTCCTCTCTGACAGCATGCCATGGCTCTCAGCTGATCTGAGTTCAGTTTCAGCTCTGTCCCCACGTCACTCCACCCTCATCACCATCAGCGGTATTGTAGCATCTTCATTTCGCTTTCTTGATTTGCACATGGCCTCTCTCTTTCTTTCAATTTGCTTCTACATTCTTTAAATTCCCATCAGTCTTCACCAGAATATATTTCATGTGTGCATCATAGGTAGCGGTCAATGCAGAATGACCAGTCCTATGAAGCGCCTGTGTGTGTGTGTGTGTGTGTGTGGTTTTTATTGTGTTATATTTCCTGTCCTTTTATACATCAGCATATTTCAAACATTTTGTCTTCAGTAGCATTTACTGTAATTAAAAATTTAAGCTCTCTAAAATATTTTTAAAAGAAGTAGTAATTCTGATTCTAGATTCTTTTTAAGGTTAATTTGCATTTTTTGTAATAGTAGGAATAATATGCAGTTATTAATAATAATGCAGTACATGAAGTCTCTTCTAGTATGACGTTAACTGTGTTTAAAGGGTTAGTTCACCCAAAAAATTCTGTCATTAATTACTCACCCTCATGTCGTTTCAAACCCGTAAGACCTTCGTTCATCTTCGGAACACAAATTAAGATATTTTTGATGGAATCTGAGAGCTGTCTGACCCTGCATAGACAGCAACACAACTGAAATGTTCCCAAGTCCAGAGACGTAGCAAGGAGATCTGTAAAATAATCCATGGCTGCGTTTACACTTGGCATTAACATGCGACCTGTATCCGGATGTTGTCCACAT
>NW_015644168.1:68816-86659 GCF_001515625.1 Sinocyclocheilus rhinocerous
ATAATCCATGTGACATCAGGGGTTCAACCGTAATTATACGAAGCTGCGAGAATACTTTTTGTGCGCAAAAAAAAACACTTTATTCAACAATTCGTCTCCTCCACTTCACCCTGTAGCGCCATTTTGGAGAATATCCGCTGACGTAAACAGCGTATACGTGGAGGAGACGAATTGTTGAATAAAGTAATTGAACCACTGATGTCACATGGATTATTTTACACATCTCCTTGCTACGTTTCTGGACTTGGTAACATTTCAGTTGTGTTGCTGTCTATGCAGGGTCAGACAGCTCTCAGATTCCACCAAAAATATCTTAATTTGTGTTCCGAAGATGAACGAAGGTCTTGCGGGTTTGAAACGACATGAGGGTGAGTAATTAATGACAGAATTTTTGGGTGAACTATCCCTTTAAGTCAATGAATTGCTGCGTCTCATTTCAGAATGAAAATAGCAATGGTGTGTTTGTAATAGTAGGTCACAGGTTTGAATCCCATTACTGTAGCCCTTGATATATGAGTTTGGATTGGTCATTTACTCTGGTTCACTTCACTGTCTTAAGTTATGTAACATCTGACCCGAATGGGTTACAGCATGTGGATCTTTTTTTACACTACCCATTCAAAAGTTTGGGTTTGGTATTTAGGCTGCATTTATTTGATCAAAAATACAGTAAAAACAGTAATATTGTGAAATATTATGTTTTCTATTTTTAATATATTTTAAAATTTTGTTAACTTTAAAAAAAATTTCCTGTGATCAAAGTTGAATTTTGAGCATCATTAGTCTTCAGTCTTCAGTGTCACATGATCAGAAATCATTAATAATATGCCGATTTGCTGCTAAAGAAACATTTATTATTATTATTATTATCAATGTTAAAATAGTTGTGCTGTTTAATATTTTTGAAACTGTGATACTTTATTCTCAAGATTATTTGATGAATGGAACGCTCAGTAGAACAGCATTTATTTGAAATTATGTCTTCATAAATGTCTTTACGGTCACTTTCAATAAATGTAATGCATCCTTGCTGAAGTATTAATTTCTTTCTGACACCAAACTTTTGAATGTTAGTGTATGTCCTGATATCTTTGCTATCAAACCTAGTGTAATTTGCCATTTTTAAGGAATCAAGCTTTTTACAAGCACATTTTAACATCGATGAGCGTTTTCTTTGGAAGTTTGAAAGGTTTATGATGATGTCATAACTCACTTCCTGTCTCCTTTGGTCTTTCTGGTGTTCTTCCTCTCCTCTTTCCCACCATCTATACTGTCAACATTTTTATCTGTGCTGAACTGTGTATCTCTCCAACTTTCTCTCTTTGACATCCACTTCGTTCTCCTGTCCGTCCTTCCTGTTCCACTCTTCAAACGACCTCTTCATTGATGTTCTTTTGCTCTTTCATCATGTTCACTCCACCTTCACCTCTAACAGACGATGGAGTGTCAGATGGAGGAGTGGTATAAAGAGGTTGGAGAGCTGCAGGCCCAGGCGGCCTCCATCCCTCAGCAGGGGCAGGTGATGGAAAAGGTGTCCGAGAGACAAGCCGGGGTGGAAACGCGAATTGTACGACTGATTGAGCCACTGAAAGAGAGACGTCGTATCCTGCTGGCCTCTAAAGAAGTGCACCAAGTGGGCCGTGACCTTGAGGATGAAATTGTGAGTTTAGCAACCTCATTATAACTATTAGCTTTAATACATTTTGAAATGTGCAGCATGTTGTGAATGTGTTTGTCTGCAGTTGTGGATACAAGAGCGTCTTCCAGTGGCCACTTCTCAGGAACATGGCACAAGTTTACAAGCTGTACAGCAACTCATGAAGAAGAATCAAGTAAGACAGCATCAAAAAACTCTACTGAACAGAACTCTCAAGGCTCTGTTTCTCATGGTCATCTCCTCTCAGAGTCTGCAGAGAGAGCTTCAAGGTCATCGTGGACGTGTGGAGGATGTTCTGGAGAGAGCAGGTGTGATCGCGTCCATCCGCAGTCCGGAGGCAGACAGCATCAGGGCCGGCATGGAGCAGCTCCATCAGCTGTGGGAGGCGCTGTGGACCGAGACCGAGCACCGGCAGCTCCGGCTGGATGTCATGTACCAGGCGCAGCAGTACTACTTTGATGCGGGAGAGGTGGAGGCCTGGCTCAGCGAGCAGGAACTGCACATGATGAATGAAGAGACGGGAAAGGTAGGAGAAGAGAACAGACAGGTCATGTGGGGGTGGGAAACACCAAACAGCCATATTGGGGTGATAGGTATTGGGTAAAATATTGTTTAAATAAAACAGTATCAAATAAACAAAATGTTAGCTTTCTGGCTCGTATATATACACACACATACATTATGTACATTATATATTGTACATAAAGTACATACATCTCAAAAATGGTACAATTTAGGTTTATGCATTTAGCAGATGCTGTTATCCAAAGTGACTTACAATAGAGGAACATAAACAATTCATCACAGAGTCAACACTATTCTCATAATAAACAGTGCTAGTTTTATTAGAAAGCTAGGAAACAAGTAAGAGCAGGGGTGTCAAACTCAATTCCTGGAGGGCCGGAGCCCTGCAGAGTTTTGTTGCAACCCTGCTCCAACACACATACCATGTAGCTTTCAAATAAGCCTGAAGGACTTGATTAGTTGGATCAGGTGTGTTTAATTAGGGTTGAATCTAAACTCTGCAGGGCTCTGGCCCTCCAGGAATTGAGCTTGACACCCCTGTTATAGATGATGACATTGGAACAATGTGTATCTGAGCTGTGTCCTCTCTCGCTTAAGGATGAAGCCAGTACTCTGCAGCTGCTGAAGAAACAGCTGGCGCTAGAGCAGACCATAGAGGACTATGCTGAGACCATCGGAATGCTGTCTCAGCAGTGCAGACAGCTGCTGGAGCTCGGACATCCAGACTGGTAAATGTGCAGCAGTACTTACTGACCCAATCAAGCATACAAACACACAACAATCTTTTGCTTATCTAGTTTCACATTTGTGCCATCACAGATGCCATTCTTTGTACTCCAGTGATAACACCTTTCAAGATTTGTTTTCCTTTGAATGAAATCTATGTGTGTTTGTGTGCTTGTGCCTCAGTGAGCAGATCAGTAAGCATCAGTCTCAGATCGACAGGCTGTACGTGTCTCTGAAGGACCTGGTGGAAGAGAGGAAGTCTCGTCTGGAGCAGCAGTACTGGCTCTATCAGCTCAACAGGGAGGTGGATGAACTTGAGCAGTGGATAGCAGAGAGGGAGGTCATCGCCAGCTCCACTGAACTCGGACAGGACTTCGAGCATGTCACGGTCAGTTGCTTCAGCTATTTCATATTTATCTGCCCCTAAACATGATCAGCTGTAGCTCTTGTAATTCTTCCGTTTCTTAACACTCAAATCCTGATCCTCAGATTCTGCAGGAGAAATTCACAGAGTTTGCATCGGAGACTGGGAGCCTGGGGCAGGAGAGGGTCACAGCTGTCAACCAGATGGTTGATGAGCTGATAGATTACGGGCATGGGGATGCAGCCACCATCGCTGAATGGAAGGATGGGGTGAACGAGGCCTGGGCGGATCTGCTGGAGCTGATGGAGACGCGAGGACAGATGCTTGCTGCTTCACACCAGTTACACAAGTTCTTCTCTGACTGCCAAGAGGTATGAAGGAGGAAATGCAGGACATCTGATTAATTAAGTCGTCTAAACTGAGTGCTTTGCCAAGGCCATCATTATTATGACTAGTACTTATACTTAACTATCACTGTCACTATTGCTCATGGGGTTTTCTTCAAATGCTTGTTTATTAAACCGTCTGTTTTATTGACATGCATCCATCCAAGCAACCATATAGCAATGCATTAAGCCAGCATTTAAAAAAAAAAAGTTGCCACCCTGTTGAAAAATCCAGCATATGCTGGTTAGGTATGTTTTGAAGCATGGCTGCTGGTTTAAGCTGGTACTTAGCTGGTCATGAGCTGGTTTAAAGGGTTAGTTCACCCAAAAATTAAAATTAGGCTGTGTTTTACTCACCCCCAAGGCATCCTAGGTGTATATGACTTTCTTCTTTCAGACGAATCCAGTCGGAGTTATATTAAAAATTGTCCTGGCTATTCCAAGCTCTATCATTGCAGTCAGCGGGTGTTGCAGTGCTTCAGTCCAAAAGAAGTGAAATAAAGCGCATCCATCCATAATAAAAAGTGCCTCACACGGCTCCCGGGGGTGAACAAAGGCCTCCTGTAGCGAATCGATGCGTTTTTGTAAGAAAAATATCCATATTCAAACCGTAATAATCACTTTAATCTAGCTTGCGGCAACAGTCTAACACGGAAGCAGCTCCGTAAGATGTAAGATGTCGTAAGATGTCGGCGTTGAGCATGCGCCGGTGAGTCTCGTGAAAACCAACGTTTGTTTACAGGATCAAAGTAAGCAAAGTTTCCTTAATTTAGCAAAGGAAAACCAGTCTCCTCTTGGCTTATATCAAAATCCTCTGGCATTCTTCTTTACAAATCCTCGTTTTGTAGTTCTAATTAGTGACCGTTGTTTTGTTTTGATCTCGCCCCTGTGCTTCTGCGTTCGTCACTTCTGAGCGGCGCATGCGCAAAGCCAACCTCATACGGGAACTGCTTCCGTGTACAACAGTGAGTGCAAGCTAGATTAAATTGATTATTGCGTTTTAAATATGGTTATTTTTCTTACAAAAACGCATCGATTCGCTACAGGAGGCCTTTGTTCAACCCCCGGAGCCATGTGAGGCACTTTCTTTTATGGATGGGCGCTTTTTATTTCACTTCTTTTGGACTAAAGCACTGCAAAACCCACTGACTGCAATGATAGAGCTTGGAATAGCCAGGACAATTTTTAATATAACTCCGACTGGATTCGTCTGAAAGAAGAAAGTCATATACACCTAGGATGCCTTGGGGGTGAGTAAAACACAACCTAATTTTAATTTTTGGGTGAACTAACCCTTTAAGCTAGTCATGTGCTGGTCCTAAGCTGGTCCTGAGCAGGAGCTAGTTGCTTAGGACCAGCACATGACCAGCTAAGGACCAGCTTAAACCAGCTCAAATGAATACCTAACCAGTATATGCTGTTTTTTTCAACAGGGCAGCCAATGGCAGCATTTTTTATTATCTTCACCAAATTTTCATGGCCTCCAGAATATTTTGTTTTATGAATATCTGAATGTGCAATTATATGTCAGAAGGAAGCACAGAGCCTCTGCTTTTAAATTAAATGTTTTATTCTAGCTTCATGCATTTTCTCTTTATCAACACTTGAATGTGGGCAAGTTTCCTAAAAAAGCATTTTGAACAAAAAGCTGAGAAATGTGCATTTTTGTCAAAGACTTCATCTGGATCGGATTCAGAACGATGATCTCTCTTCTGGAGTAGATCTCAACTTTTCCAAGAATGTTGCATGGTCAGTGTACTTGATATTATTGGTTGAATAACAGTCCTAGCTTTCCTTAATGCCCTGGGAAGCTTTATGTGTATATATTTTGTTTTATTGCTGTGATATTTGTGGGATAATGCTGAGGCATGTTTGTCCTTCTGCTGCAGGTGTTGAGGAGACTGAGTCTAAGCTCTGTTTGTGTGTTTACTGTGTGTACATGACAAATAGGAGCAGTGCTCATGCTGTATGAAAGCTTAGACCACAGTGGTCTCATGTGTCTGCAGGTGTGGAATAGCATGAGTCTGTGTGTGTGTTTCAGGTTTTAGCACAGATCGAGGATAAGCAGCGGAGGTTACCTGAGGTTCGCGCATGTCAAGGAGGCACTTCAAATACCAGCACTCTGCAGAGACTTATGCAGACTTTTGAACATGATATTCAGCTACTTGTTACACAGGTGAACTGATGCAACACATCCTTATGCAAGGACTGCAAAATAAATATGTAAAGTTTGTAGATAGATCTCTAAAATACTTGATGATAAAATACAGTTCAGGACAGTGGCAGCATTTGCATAAAGAGGGTTGTTTTCCTCAGGTAAGACAGTTGCAGGAAAGTGCAGCCCAGCTCCGAACAGTTTATGCCGGGGAGAAAGCAGAAGCCATCGCCATGCAAGAACATGAAGTGATGCAGACATGGAAAGAGCTGCTCATTTCCTGTGAGGACTGCCGAATGCAAATCACCACAGTGACAGACAAGTTACGCTTCTTTGGGATGGTGCGTGATCAGCTGATGTGGATGGACAGCATCATCTGTCAGATAGGAACTGGGGAGAAACCAAGGTAGGACACATGCTGGGACACTTGCTCTCTGCTTGTAGGAGCTCATTAAGGTGCTTTATCGTTGTAATGCATGAAGGTTTGCATCAGGTCAGCTGAAGAGCAGCCACTGTGGCCGCTGGAGTGCACTATAGGTATCATACCGCGAGCACAAATAAGTGATAAGGTGGTAAGTGCATGAAGCACAATAGTATTTATACATCATATTACGATTACGCATACTAGTACCCATTAGGAGCACTGTATGGGAACACAATAGATCTGTTAGAAAACTTACTGAGCTGCTGTGTTGTCCAGTTCCTATATAGGCAACTACCTTCATGAAACACTAATTTATGTGAAATGAACAGAGGACTTAACGTAGAAATTATTAAAAATAACGTCGAAATATTCCAATAGTCAATATTTGATTCCAATGGAGTTATTGTACATGCAAGTATGCAAGGTATTGGAGTAAAGGGTACATGCAAGGTATTTTGCCAAAAGATGTTATGTATAATATTGCTGGCATTGGGAACACACCTAAGATGCCTTAAAATGATTAGGTCTAGGTTCGCAGCTTACTAGGTTTTGGAACAGAGCTATAGAGCAAATATATATATGTTTTGGCATATTTTGAAAATCTTAACGAAGAACCGGTAATACTGCAAAAGCTCAGGAGCCATTATGGACACTCTTCATGGTGCCAAAATGGCCTTCTGTTGCTGTTTCTTTCTTTGGGCAGACTTGGCCCATGTATTCTTGCCCGAATAACTCTCTCTCCTCTCACTGTCAGCTCTTTCCTCAGAGCTTTAATGGGATATGGGGTCTCTGGTGCTTGCAGGGACGTGTCATCTGTGGAGGTCCTTATGAACTATCACCAGAACCTCAAGAGTGAAGTGGAGGCCAGAAACAAGAGCGTCCTACAGTGTATCGAGATGGGCAAGACTTTACTGGCCGCCCGTAACCCTGCATCAGAAGAGGTGACACAAAACAGCAAGCAAAACCTGTTCAGAAACTATTGGAAATGTGAAATCATTGCAAGGCCCAAAACATAATCTATGCATGTTTAATTTCATGCATTGTTGCAATACAAAATGTTTCAGACTGCAATTACATATTGCATTCTCAACATTGCCAGAAGGGGTGCTATAGTGTGTATTAACATAAACATTTCTTCTACAATCAATATTCTCTTTCAAAAAGTTGCTTTAAGTTGTTTTTAAGTATTAAGTATTCCCCCTGAATATGGTTTGTTACTGCCACAGCAATACAAGAAAGCACAATAAGTATGTACGATGTAACTGCCTGCATTTCTGTCTCTGTTGGTGTACTTGTGTAAAGTATGTTTCTGGCCTAAGAGATGATGACTAAAAGATATTCCAAGCTGTCTTCTGTCTGTACCTGACTACGAAGTATTGACTGTTTCAGATCAAAGAAAAGCTGGAGAAGGTTTTGGCCAAGCAGCAAGAGCTCACTGAGAAATGGGACAAACACTGGGAAGAGTTGCAGCACAGTGGGTGAAATGAGGCTAATGGAGAACAAACATTATGCATAAAATATGTAATCGGTGTCATGTGTTTCCCAACAACTCATTCTCTTTCTGTGCCTTCGCAGTGTTGGAGGTGCATCAGTTTGCTCAGGAAGCAGTGGTAGCGGAGGCCTGGCTCACTGCTCAGGAGCCCTTCATAAGTAGTAATGAACTGGGCGGCAGCGTGGATGAGGTTGAACAGCTGATTCGCAGACATGAAGCCTTTCGCAAAGCTGCGGCCACATGGGAAGAACGCTTCAGCTCTTTACGTCGTCTTACCACAGTAAGCGAGACCAACCAACCAAACCCAAGGGTCAGGGGTATCCAGTCCTGCTCCTGGAGGTGCCAGTGTCTTGCAGAGTTTAGTTCCAACCTGGCCAAACACATTTGCCAGAAAGTTTTGAGTTATTCTGAAGACTTTGATTAGCTGGTTCAGGTTTTTTTATTAGGATTGGTGCTGAACTCTGCAGGATAGTGGCCCTGGAGTAGCATGATTCAAACACACCTGAGCAACATTAAAAACAGCAAAAGAGATCCACAATGATGTCACTGTTGTAACATTCTACTTGCAGCTTGTGCAATTTTTACTAGTTGGAAACTTTTCTTTAATTTTACCATAGTTTGAACTTGTCAATAGACTACCTACTGAAATTTTAAAAAATGTTATTAAAAGGTGAATTGTGTATAGCATAATGTCTTTTTTTATAAATGTTACAGAATGGAATTGTGGGTGTATAAATAATAACACATTCTCTTGTTTAACGATTTAGGTAGAGAAGATAAAAGCAGAGCAGAGTAAGCTTCCTCCAACTCCCTTGCTGGGACGGAAGGTTTTCTTGGACCCTCAGGACTCTTCTCCTGCTCGCAGTAGCCCTTCCTCCATCATAAGACAGACCATATACGAGCAGGGCGAGTCCCGGCTGGAGCGCATCACCCCTCAGCCCTCTCCCTCTTCCGTGGCCCGCAGACTGGGTTCTACTGTGGCCAACTACACTCCCATCATGAATGGAGCTGCTACTTATCGCCTTCAGGAAGCCAGAAATGCTGGGATTGTTGGAGTGGCTGCAGGACTGGGCACTGCTATGGAGCACAAGGTCACCCAATTGCGAACGGAATTTAAGGCCCAAGTCCCACAGCAGAAGATCGAACATATCCATGAGGCAGTCCACCCCATGCTGGAGAGAGAGAGGGAATGGGAGCGGTATCATGAGAACGTGATGGCAGAGGTGGTGCTCCAGGAGCCAGGCGGAGGAAGGGAACGCCTAAACAGCATGGTGGGAGGGAGCGGGAGCAGCCGCTCAGAGCTTCTGGTGGAGCAGCATCCCCCACCGAGGGAGTCGCGGATGGAGAGACAACTATCTACTGAGCAGCTGATTCGGGCACGCAGGGACGAGCTGCCTCAGGAGGTGTGGAGAGAACGAGCTGGGAGGGCAGAGAGGAGGCTGGAGAGACAGACATCTAGTGAACAGGAAGGTCATGAGGTGCGGCGTAGGGACAGACACCGACCAGAGAGACAGGACAGCAGCGAGCAGGAGGCCAGGGAGCAGTCAGACAGACGCTCTGGTGGCGGGTGAGTGACTGTATTTGTGATCACAAACAAACCACATTACAAAAGACATTACAAAAGTTACAGCATTGCTGATATATACTGATATGTAGAGATTCTCTTGAAGGTGAACATCACTGTAACGTAGTTTGTAGATCGGGAAGAAGGAGGCGGGAACCGGCGAACATTCAAAGAAACTTTAATAATAAAATAAACACAAAATAGCGCGACAGCCCCTCGCGGACGACTGTCGCGCACAAAAGAAACCAAAACACAAAATAAACTCCAGGCCTGGTCCTCTCTCGTTCGACACGGTCGTCACTCCTCCCTTTTATCCTTCCGGAGCTCCTCCGTGAGACTCGAGACCGGTGAGTGGGTGCAGGTGTCCCTCATTAGCAATCACTCCACCGGCCTCGCTCCGTTCCCACGGCTCTCGGCCCCGCCCCCACTCGTCACATACCCCCATCGCCCCTCGCAGGCCGGGGGGTACTCCCGAGACTGCGCTCTACTCCCCCCCCCTCCCCACTCTGGGGGAGCCGATCACCCTCGCTCCGTTCCCACGGCTCTCAGCCCCGCCCCCACTCGTCACAATCACCTTTAAGCTTCTACATGCTGGTCACCAAGTCAGTTCACAGCAAGCAGAGGTTCAAATAAATATGGACAGATTTCTAAGAAAACTTCTCGACTGCAGTTCACATTCACTTTTCATGATCCGGTCGATTCCTGATGGATAAATTCTTCTCGTACATTGCCTGTTGAACTATTTAACCTGTCACATGAAGGACGTAAAAGGATTGTAAATGCTTTCCCATATTAGGGGCTTTTGCACCGGTGGAACCTTTTCATAGTTCCTAGAACTATTGGCGGAAGTTCACGCTTTTTGCCGTGTTCGCACCGCAGGAACTAGGAACGGTTTTAGTTCTAGGAACTCACCATTTGGGGGAACTAATTTGGCTCCTACTTCAGAGTAGGGTCTAAAACAATTCTATAGGAACTATCAGTGACGTAAGTGTGTGCTGATTGGCCAAACGCATACAAAACACTGGCTACCCGGCATTTTTAAAAAGCCATGTAAAAAAATCTTTACTCCACGAGCATGGAAAACAGCGATAACGGCATTTAGGTACCTGTTGTATGCAGTGTTGTGTTGTTTTCTCAGCCTCGATGAAATGTAACACTGCAAGTTGTCATAGAAGATTTAGTCTTCAGTAACGTAAATAGTGTGTTTACATTTCACCTCCGTTATCATGAAAACCATGACACGCAGCAAAAACAGCTCTGATCACGGCGTCTTCTATTCACCAGTTGTTGATGTTTGTATTAAAATACCGCGAGTAAAGATGTCGCTGTTGGCCGCTTTAGAGTTCCTGCTGCTGGTGCAACCAGGAAAATGGACCGAGCGGGAAATTGGTTCTCTAGAAACCACCATGCTGGCTAGTTCCTAGAACTACGCGGTACGAAAGCCCCTATTGACTTTGAAGTAGCCCAGCAACTTTTTTCTGTTCTGTTCAAGCAAAATAGCATTTCCAGGTCTCAGATTTCCCCTTTATGTTGGCAGGGACAAAAGGTCGACGCTAGCTGAGATTGTGGAGCAGCTTCAGGAAAGAGAAGCAGCACAGGTGTGTGGACAATCTAATGTTTGTGTATCTTGTTTTAAACTACATTTTATCACATGTACATTACTGTTTATTTCCAACTCAGGCCCGAGGAGAGATTCCATGTCTACCCAATGGTTTTCCTGAGAAGTCTTCTAAACCGGACCGACCACGTGCTCGCGACAGACCCAAACCGAGAAGAAGACCACGACCCAAGGACCCAACAGCTGGCAAAACACGGCGCTCAAGGTCTGCACCAGCCCAGAGCAACCCACCAGTTCCCCAGCCGGCTACCCACATGGCCCAGCGTGAAGGGTTCCTCTTCCGCAAAATAGACATTGAAGGCCAAAAGAAGAGTTCAAACAGGTGGGGCTTTGTGGTCTAAAAATTATGGGCACATGGCATGGAATTAGCATGGAAATGGCTAAACCAAATATGCCAATCAGTATGATTGGTTATTCAAAGCTATGCTAATGTTATTATTAGCATTGTGTACTGATGCTTAGAGCACTAACATTTGTTATTACAAGGCAGCTCTTATTTTCTTTCACCAAGTTTCAAGTCAAACTGGGATATGCTTGAATGCTTTACAAGCCTAAAATGTTTCCTGAAGTTAAACTGAGGAGCAGCTGTTTGGCTGTCATTTCTGATTACAAGATTCATATCCAGCTATGGCAGAAAATAGCTAGCTGTTAGCACTGCTTGCCACTTGCATGGTAATACTAAAATCAGCCTGGATGGTGGATGATACTGTGTCAGAAGACCAACAGATGCTGGGTCTCTGAAGCCATGGCTAGCAAGGTATGAAGCCTTCACCCTTCACAGCTTTATACAGCCATTTTGTATAAGACCGGATACGCCACCTTTGCAGCCCAAGTCACAAAACAATTAATTGCATTGAGGAGTTTAAGGAACTCAAAAGAATGGCTGTCTGTTCTTTTGTAGCATGATTTGCACATAATCTGCCTGTCCACTGACGCCATTTTCATACTAGCATTTGCGTTTACGTTGCAGTATATCTCATTAACCAAAATCTCTCTTCTTTCTTATGCTCTCTTTGCCGCCGACTGTTCTTCTCCCTCTCTACAAAGGTAAGCCATGGTCTGTCCGTCTCTTTCTAAAGGTCTAATGATTTTTGCAGCAGTTTGGTCTTGCTCAGTCTTAAAGGCTGGTCATCCCAGACTCAGTAGGTGAGTAGCTAGTCGGTGCATGGTGTCATCTGGGTTCTGATGGCCAAATCTTCTGTTTCTCTCCCACACTACAGCAGATCTTGGGTGAACTTGTACTGTGTGCTGAATAAAGGTGAGCTGGGCTTCTATAAGGATGCGAAGAACACCTCCACACCTTACAACAACGAGCCGCTTATCAACCTAAACCGTTGTGCCTGTGATATCAACAATGGTTACAAAAAGAAGAAGAATGTCTTCACTCTCAAGTACTTCATTAGCACTTTCATTAGCTTTTCCAAAAAGATTGGTTACTTGTGTAGTGTTCTCTTTGCATAACATTTATTTTGCTTTATAATTTCAGAACTAAGGATGGAAGTGAGTTTCTGTTCCATGCTAAAGATGAGGTGAGTTGCATGGCTTTGGACGGCAAATTGCAGGGAGGGTGGGATGTACGCTTTCAGTGCCATCAGGCTAAAGTTAGCATTTTCCAAGATCTCCTACTGCACCTTTAATTCAGTCGGTAATACATTTTTAACTAGGCCTAGATGAAATCTTCAGACATTTTCAGAAAAGCTGACTAACGTAGCATACTGTAGAAGCTAGTTTATTGCTGTTTTAAAGGGTTAGTTCATCCAAAAATAAAAATTAGCCCATGTTTTACTCACCCTCAAAGCATCCTAGGTGTATATGACTTTCTTCTTTCAGACGAATCCAATTGGAGTTATATAAAAAATTTTCCTTGCTCTTCCGAGTGTTAGAATGGGAGTAGGTGGGTGTTTTTGTTCAACAGTCCAAACGTAGTCAAATAAAGTGCATCCATCCATAATAAAACGTACCTCACCATGCCTCCTGTAGCGTATCGATGCATTTTTGTAAGAAAAATATCCATATTTAAAATGTTATAAATACTTTTTTCTCACTTCTGCTGACTGTCATACGTGCAAGCCGTTCCAGGGGATGACGTAGGAAGTATGCATCGCGCACGCGGCGGTGATTCGTGACGAATGCGGAAGCGCAGCGGAGAGACAGCAAAACAAAAAGCCGGAAACGAATTAGAAGCACAAAATGAGGATTTGTAAAGAAGAATGTAGGAGGATTTCGATATAAGCCAAGAGGAGACTGGTTTTCCTTTGGTAAAGTAAGGAAACGTTGCTTCCTTTGCTCCTGTAAACAAAATCGCGAGACTAGCATATCTCACAGCCGCGTGCGCGACGCATACGTTCTACGTCATCCCCGG
This sequence comes from Sinocyclocheilus rhinocerous, assembly GCF_001515625.1. Classification (NCBI taxonomy): domain Eukaryota; kingdom Metazoa; phylum Chordata; class Actinopteri; order Cypriniformes; family Cyprinidae; genus Sinocyclocheilus; species Sinocyclocheilus rhinocerous. The sequence goes on from NW_015644168.1 coordinate 82,090, forward strand.
AACGGCTTCCGCGTATGACAGTCAGCGGAAGTGAGATAAAAATGTTTATAACATTTTAAATATGGATATTTTTCTTACAAAAACGCATTGATTCGCCACAGGAGGCCTTTATTCACCCCCCGAGCCGTGTGAGCCACGTTTTATTATGGATGCGCGCGCTTTATTTGACTACGTTTGGACTGTTGAACAAAAACACCCATCTACTCCCATTCCAACGCTTAGAATAGCTAGGAAAAATTTTTAACATAACTCCGATTGGATTTGTCTGAAAGAAGAAAGCCATATACACCTAGGATGCTTTGAGGGTAGGGCTGTGCAAATAATCGAATGCGATTTTCATGCGCATCTTGTCAGTAAAGCCGGTTCTGTGATTTAGTAGTAAATCTCCAGCACGTGCTTTCAGATGGAGCGGTATTTACTATAGAGAGCCGTAGTTCACTGACAAGCTACGCAAAATCGCGTTCATAATCGGCAATGAAATCGCCTGCAATTTTGCGTAGCTTGTCAGTGAACTACGGCTCTCTATAGTAAATACCGCTCCATCTGAAAGCACTTGCTGGAGATTTACTACTAATCACAGAACCGGCTTTACTGACGAGATGCGCATGAAAATCACATTTGATCTTTTGCACAGCCCTATTTGAGGGTAAGTAAAACATGGTGTAATTTTTATTTTTGGGTGAACTAACCCTTTAAGTTGATTTACCAGCTCAAACTAGCCTGACCAAGCCAGTCCATCAGCTAGTAGTCCAGTCCAAGCAGGGACTACACACTTCTTGACAGAAAGCATTAATCAAATAAATCGAAATATTTCATAAGTAAGTAAAGTAAGTAAATATTTCATAAGTAAGTAAAACACAAGGGTTGGGGAAGGTGTAGAACTGTTTCGATTCTGTAGAAATCTCCAAAAGCTTTCTATGGGGGTCTCTCTTGCTGATTCTGTGCGGTCCTGGCTATAGCTCATTACATTGATTCAGGTCAACTTTTTTGTGTGAAGACTTCAATCTCTCTTTGGTCTGCAGGACGATCTGAAAAGCTGGACCACAAGTATAAACACCAGTATAAGTGAGCATGAAGAGGTTGCCAAACCGGGGCAGACCAATCCAACTACCTCATCTACTGACGAGGGAACGCGCAGGGATGGCAGCAGGGCAGGTGGTTCGGAAAGAGGTGAAAAGTCAGACCGAGCCGACGGGGGATCTGTGCGCTTTAAATGTCAAAGTGTGTGTGCTAAACGGAAACGTAACGGTTTCAGGTATTATATTTGTGCCTCATTGTCCTAAAGTCTGTCAACTGTAGTCCTTAACACATTGTCTTTAAATCTAAAAAAAAAAAAGAGCTAAATAACGTTAGAAGCAATGGTCCTCTTTCTATAAAGAGAAATGTAAACCAATCATTGAGAGGGAGATGATGTTAATGTACCATTTTTTTTATCAATCAACAAGTTAGTCGTTTTCGCTTTGCAAGCTCATGTTTGTTCCTTTATCTGAACAGAGCATCATGCAAATGCTTTTGTAATGTCCCTGCTTTTAAATATACAATTGTCAGCTCTCATTTCTCTATACAATCTTAAAGCATTGTATATATATATCGAAAGAGCTTTCTGTGTCTGGTCTGAATTTCTCTTCCTTTGACCCCCTTGGTTTTGTCTCCAAGTCTACTTTTTGGTACAAAAAATCCTATTTTTATGCAATAGAATAACTTATACAGGCAGAGGGTATGCAGTAAAAGTGTCCAATGTGGTGGCGAACGGAAATAATGTATACACTTGCAAGTAGAAAATTTATGCAACTTTTCCTTTGCACTAAATTACTGCCCCATTGCACAGTGCTATTGTGAGCGGAGGATTGGTGCTTGAGGGTCTGGGCTGTGTTTTGTGATTAGCTCAGCTAGCAGTATTATAAAACAATGTGTTCATTCAGTAGCATATTTTAAGAAATCATGAATGCCACCGGCTTACACTCTCATTCATACAACCGCATACACACATTTAATACCTGCTTCTTCCGTCACATGCAAGTTGATGGATATGAAACTGTTGTGTGTGTGTAACCGGAAGCATTTGGAAACATTTATAAAATGTTATTAAATCCAAGATGGATCTGATCCATTGAATCAACACAAAGCACAACCCCAACAGTAAATACATATTGTTTTATGGTTTAATAGCCTTGTGTACTTCAGCTACTACTCTAACGTTTTTCGAGTTTCTTGTGATGTCTATATTCTTAAAAGTTGTTTGATTACTTTTATATATACAGTATCACACGTTAAGCGGGTTTTATGGCAGATGAACCCTCATAGTAATATTTTTATCTTCTTTAAATGTTTGGGTATGACTGAAACTCACTCCCCGTGTCATGTCTATAGTGTCAGACCCTTAAGCACCACTGGTTTTAGCTCAGCAGCTCAATGACCTGTACAAATTGTAATTGCTTCTGTACAAACAAAAATGCTCTTTTTTTTCTGCTGTGAAATAAGAACATTTGATGGGTTTTAATATCAGTCTTGAATATCCGTGGGGTTATTTCTCCAAAGCTCAAAGGAAAGAAATCGAAAGGAAACTGGGCAATTCAGGTTGCATGAATAACATTGTCCCTGTAATGGTACTGCTGTGCATGATGAAACCACTCTCATTCTCACTCACAGCCACTGTTCAAGGGTGACACTAATACACATGGAATCAGTGAATGAATGAATGCTGTGTAATTCAGATCCTGACTGACTCTGTACAGTTAATTCCTTGATAAATACAGTTTGTGATATGTCAGATGTCTCCTTTTTCGTTTGTTCTGTAATTAGCACCTTCATGTCCTTGTAAAGGCCTAACTACAAGTAGGCTACTGTGTGTGTAAATTATCTTTAATTTGTTAAACCATGTATAACTGTAAATTTGTTCTAGAAAACAGAACATACATGAAGAGTTTTGTGTTATAGCCTGTAGTTTTTTCCCCACATATTAGCTTTGATAAAGGAACATGGCTAATGCACTCAGCAACAACATTGACTGATATGGCTTATCCAGTGTGCGGCCTTCATTTGTGTGATTTTTCTAGAAACGTAAAGATTGACATTTCAAAGACTGTCAAACTTTCAACTCAAAGTACATCATGATAACACAGTAAAGTAGTGCTGTCAAACGATTAATCGCATCCAAAGTAAAAGTTTTTGTTAAGGTAAATAATTGTAGATAAACTCCAAAAACATTTTAACCTAATATAGTTTACCTTAGCAGTAATTTTCACACATAATCTCCTGAGTTTAATAAACAAGAATTTAAAGTTCTTACCTTTTAGGCAATATTTCCAGCTACATTGTTTTATTTTTGTAACTACAAATCAACACAGTAGTGGCTGACTGTGTTCATGAATGAACCAAGTGTTCTGAACGAATCGTTTGACTAAATGATTGAGTTTCTGTCTCTTATTTCGAAGTCTGCGCTATTCCAGAGGTCGCATTTATCGGCTTTATTCTCAATTCTGAAGTAAAATCGACAGAATTCGAACTCCCTCATAATACGCAAAAAGACCGCATTTATCGCCATCTTGGAGGAAAATCTCTAACCGTTTGCGCTTGTCCTATTATGTAGTGGCGCATTATATTATATTATATTATATTATATTATTAAAAACAGCCTGACTCAGAAGTGCACTCTTGTAGTTTTATTAGCGGTTGTTGCAATAAGTAACCGCTAGATGGGAGGATTTGAAAGCGGAAGTGTGGCATATGAGCGGATGTGTGCGTGTTGTCACTGAGCAGTGACGATGATGATGTAGTAAGAAGGGAGTGCTGTCATATCAGCAGCATATGGAGTATCAGCACTATAAAGTTTTAAAAACAGAAATGGGTTGTTCTGGCGCTCAAAAGCCAAGCGCGGTCTTCAGCTTATGATATGCAGGAAAGGCGCGTTCGAGGAGGAAGCCAGCTTCTGAATCAAGGTTAGTACTTTACAGCTGTTATCATATTTCAAAATAAAATGACCCATCTTACTTGAAATACTTTAAATTTAGTCCCTACTCTAAATTGTTTGGTCTTCTCTGCATTGAGGGAAAAGTCCTTTTCATCGGCGTTACTCTGATACTTCTGTGCAGTAACGTTAGCTGTTTAAATTGTTAGTTTGGTTCCTCTGTTGTGTATCTTTATGTTGTTTTTATTTAAATAAAATAAAGATTTAATAGTTTGTTGACCATCATAGTTCAAAGATGTTGTGAACTACACTTTTTTTTTTTTAAATGCCTTGAGAAGGCTTAGAAATGAACAAAACTAAAAAGTCATGGAAATGTCTACAGTGGCTATAGTTATGTTCATTTCTAGGCTGTTTTGGGTCCAGTTACTTAAAAAAAAAATTTTTTTTTAAAGTCTTCATTTTTAAAAACTGTAGTCGTGGTCCACATATGGCTGGACAGTGGACTGGTCAGAGGTGTGGGAAGCCTGGAGGTCTGTCTGCTTTCATGTCTGAGGTTTATAGCTGAACATATTGAGGACATTTAAGTGAACACTGAGCATTAAGAAAATGAACTACCTGAGATATATATATATATATATATATATATATATATATATATATATA
>NW_015644168.1:86886-118302 GCF_001515625.1 Sinocyclocheilus rhinocerous
AGGTATATTTGTAGCAATAGCCGACAATACATTGTATGGGTCAAAATTGTCGCTTTTTTTTTTATGCCAAAAAATCATTAGGATATTTAAGTAAAGATCATGTTCCATGAAGATATTTTTTATTTTAAATTTCCTACCATAAATATTTCACAAATTAATTTTTGATTAGTAATATGCATAATCATTCATTTTCTTAACGAATAAAAGTTTGTCAACTTACAACTCGAATTGTAACCCAATTTTTTGTAAAATCTGTCAGTAGTACCCATCCCTAATATAAACATTCCTTCATAAAGTAATGGAGTATTTAAGATTTATTGATTAAAATGTATCATATATTATCATTATAAATACTTAAGTACAAAATAAAGGCATTTGGATTAATATGTACAATATTTACAACACAATTTAAAGTGTCTAAAATTCATCTGATTATTTATGTATGCTCGTATGTATTTAATAATACATGTTTTATTTAATCTGTACACTGTACAGATATATCATGGGAAAAACTTGATGGTGCATTTGTTTGTGCAAAATGTAAAATAGCAAAAATCGCTGCAGTTTCCATGTGAGCACTATATTTTTACTGTCCACTGAAAAGAAATCAAAAGCAGCTGGAAAGATTTTCAGTTGTTAACGACGACGTGAATTTGTCTGTTACACAAAGTTGTTGTAACACTAGCACATGAGTGGTATGGAGAAGGATAACAGTGTTTTTTTTTTTTTTCTATGCAGAGATGGAGGCACACAGTTCAGGCTTCGGCAGGAAGAGGAAGAGAGAGGAGTTGAACGGTGAGATGAAGGAGGCAGAGTGTTTCCGAAAACTTCCACGGAGGACTCTGGTGAGTACTGGGAAGGTTGCTGTCAGCCGGCACTCAAACGTGATGATATCATTTCCTGTGCACGTGATAGACTGATCTTGTGCGTGTCTCTAGGGCCTGACTGAACCTGCACCGTTCGCTGATGAGCTGGTGGCTGCTAAAGCCCCATACGTTCGTGTTAGCATGGAAGAAGCCCGCCGTGGCACTCCAGGTGTGTAAATGCTGATTTTATCCACACTGACCCTCATTGTGTACACATTCTCTGCATGACCTGTATGTATTCTCATTAGAGGACCGACCAGTTCGCGTCTATGCTGACGGCATCTTTGACATATTTCATTCCGGACACGCTCGTGCTTTGATGCAGGCCAAGTGCCTTTTCCCCAACACGCATCTCATTGTGGGTGGTGAGTTTGCCTCGTATATCCCTGTAATAGTGTAAAACATCAGATTTGACCAATAAATTAGCTCTTCATTTCAATTATGTGTCACTATTTTCAAACTGATTTGAAAAAGCAATGTCCCATTAGTTAACATTATTTAATACATTAACAATGAGCAATAGATGTGTTACAGTACTGTTGGTTAACAAAGGTTAATGAAAATGCAACTGTTCATTCATTGTTAGCTCAGGTCCATTAAAGGGGTCATAGGATGCTACATGCACTTTTACAAGTTGTTTGAACTGAAATGTGTGTTGGCAGTGTGTGTACACAACCACCCTAAAATGATAAAAATCCACCCAGTGTTTTTTTTTTATCTGCTCAAATCTTCCCCCCTTTCTCAAATCAAGCCGATCTCAGATGCCTGTCTGTGTGATGTCACAAAAACAGGCCCCTCCCACGATAGTTTGGTTGACAGTAGCGTTTCAGCACAGCTGGACTGGTGTCTTACCTTAGCTCCGCCCTGAGTGAGCTGTCGTCAGTCCGCCATTGTTTCACCACTGCAGCAGATGTAGATAAGAATGGCTCCTAAGCGATGGAGATGTTCTGTTGTTGGATGTAATAATGAACATAGCAGTCGTCATTTACTCCCGACATCTGAGCCACTGAAGACGCAGTGGATTTAGTTTGTTTCAGAAGGGAATACTCCCCCGATCTACCTAAATGCATCTATGTTCGCGCGAATCATTCATGATCCAGTATTATTATCAGATACAACTTATGACTTTAATGATGTATTAGTAAATGTTTAAATTAACATTACCTAAGAATAATAAGTGCTTTAGGAGTGCTTTCATTGTTGGTTCATGTTAACTAATGCAGTTAAATGAAACCGTATCGGTTTTTCCAGTGTGCAGCGATGATTTGACGCATAATTTTAAGGGTTTCACTGTCATGAACGAGGATGAGCGTTACGACGCAGTGAGTCACTGTCGTTATGTTGATGAGGTGGTCCGCAACGCTCCATGGACACTGACGCCTGCATTTCTGGCCGAGCACAGAGTGAGTATCCAGATTCCTGTGACTCAAACAGTGGAGTATGGGTCATGGGTTTGATTGCCAGGGAATGCATGAACTGACCAAACGTACACCTTAAATGCTTTGGATAAAAGCATCTTCCAAATGTGTAAATGGCAATGTAAATGTGCATTTCCCAGGATTATCACAGGACTTTCTGAAAATGTGTAACCACAAAGGTTGTAGGGATAGTTCACTCAAAAATGAAAAATGTGTCATTTATATACTCATCTTCATGTCATTCTCAGCCATATGAAGAATTATTAATGCAGTTCTTCTCCATTCAACAGCAATTCAAAGTCAAGTTTGCTAAGCTCCAAAAAACATCCATACAAAAAATGTATAATAAACAAATAATAAAAGAACTATATGGACATTTTTAAAAAATGATATTAACGATGTTGTATAATGTTAACAACATGATTGCTTAATAGTTAGGGTTTGGTTTAGGCTTTGTTGCTTGTTATTATGCATAGTTTACTATTACTATAATAAGTGCATGTAGTGTGGATCAAGGACACTGTAAAATACAGTGTTACCTTATTCTTTAACATTAAAAAACAACTTACAAAGTACAAAAAATCATTAAGATAAATATTTGCATCATCATAGATTTTGAACTTGATTTTTGAATCTGGTTCATTATCAACACAGAACTGTCTCACTCGGTGAAACTCGGCTAATATGATGACATTTTGTCCCCAGATAGACTTTGTCGCCCATGACAACATCCCATACATCTCAGCTGGAAGTGATGATGTTTACAAACACATAAAGGAGGCAGGTAGGTATTAGCAACTTGCAAACACAGTTAAATAGCAGTCAAAAATAGTTTTTAATATAATATATGCTCTTAAATCTTCCTTTCAGGTATGTTTGCGCCGACTCAGAGAACAGAGGGCATCTCCACGTCTGACATAATCACACGAATCGTACGTGACTATGATGTTTACGTGCGCCGCAACCTGCAGAGAGGCTACACTGCCAAAGAGCTGAACGTCAGCTTCATCAACGTGAGTGTGATTAAACACCTTCCACCTCTTAAAGGGACAGTTCAGCCAAAAATGAAAATTCTGTCATCATTTAGTCAATAGAAAATATTTTGAAGAATATGGGTAACCAAACAGATGATGTCCCCATTGACTTTCATAGTATGGAGAAAAAAAAATACTATGGAAGTCAATGGGGGCCATCAACTTTTTTTCTTTTTTCAAAATATCTTCTTTTGTGTTCAGCAGAAGAAATAAACTTGTGCAAGGTTGAAACAACTTGAGAGTGTAAATGATGACAAGATTTTAATTTTTGAGTGAACTATCCCTTTAATAAAAACTGTTCAAATGAAAATCCCCTCATTTAAGTATTGGATTTGATGTAACATGCCAGCTCTGCTGCCCTCTTTCTCCCAGGAGAAGAAGTACCACCTGCAGGAGCACGTGGATAAGGTGAAGCAGAAGGTCCGAGATGTGGAGGAAAAGAGTAAAGAGTTTGTACAGAAGGTGGAGGAGAGGGGCATTGACCTCATTCAGAAATGGGAGGAGAAATCACGCGAGTTCATCGGGAACTTCCTGCAGATGTTCGGGCCGGATGGGGCGTTGGTGAGTCTGGTTGCAGCTCTTCCACACATCTTAAGCATTGATGTTTTAATGAGCAAATGAATAGTTAATGAAAAATGAAAGTTTACTCTCCTCATAAGATTTATTTTCTGTGGAAGACAATAGAGGCTTTGCAGAATGTCCAAGCTGTAATAAAAGTGTTTGGTGATGTACTATTTACTGCTCCAAACAGGACAAAAAGCAGCATAAAAATGGTCCATGCGCTGTATTAAGCCTTAAACCTTCTGAAGTCAAAAGATAGACGAAATTTGAGTTGTTATCCACTGATAAGCCACAAGAACTAATTATATTTGGCATTGCTGACGTCAAATCTGGTGCAACATGCATATTAGAATGATTTGTGACCCTGGACCACAAAGCCAGTCATAAGGGTCAATTTTCCGAAATTGAGATTTATACATCATCTGAAAGCTGAATAAATAAGCTTTCCATTGATGTATGGTTTGTTAGGATAAACAATATTTGGTCGAGATACAACTACCGGTATTTGAAAATCTGGAATCTGAGGGTGCAAAAAAATCTAAATACTGAGAAAATCACGTTTAAAGTTGCAATGCATATTACTAATCAAAAATTAAGTTTTAATATATTTACAGTAGGAAATTTACAAAATATCTTCATGGAACATGACCTTTACTTAATATCCTAATGATTTTTGGCATGAAAGAAAAATCTATCATTTTGACCCATACAATGTATTTTTGGCTATTGCTACAAATATACCTGTGCTACTTAAGACTGCTTTTGTGCTCCAGGGTCACATTTCTGAAGGATCATGTGACACTGAAGACTGGAGGAATGATGCTTTCATCAAAGGAATAAATTACATATGAAAATAAGTTAGGAAACAGATCTTTTAAATTGTAATAATTCGTTTTTACTGTATTTTTGATCAAACAAATGCAGCTTTGATGAGCATAAGAGACTACTTTTATAAGCACAAAAAAATCTTATTAGGAACTTTTGACTGGTATTGTATGGGTTAAAATTCAAGCACTACTATGGTGGAGGGGAAGATTTTCAGTGAATAGGAGAATCCTTTTTTTATTTTTAAATATGATGTAATTCACTAATAGGATGTGTTGTGTGTCTAACAGAAGCACATGTTGAAAGAGGGAAAAGGACGGATGTTACAGGCCATCAGTCCCAGACAGAGCCCCAGCAGCAGTCCCGTCCGCGAGGAGCGCTCGCCGTCCCCCACCTTCCGTCTCCCCTTCTTCACCTCCTCGCCCTTCTTTTCTCCTCCTCCTCACCACAGCGGCTCACACTACACGGGCAAAGATGAGGATGACTAGGGCCCATCCGTTCTAGAAATCACGCTCACAAGCAGCTCTTCATGTTTTATACGCTTTCTTTAAGCCATTTTGAGTAACCAAGGAAATAAATGAAGGATGGACTAGCTCAAGATTTATTTGAATACGAAAAATGTATTGAAATGCACAATAGTGACCAAATTATTCCACCCGTACTTTCTAAAGGTTTTGATCCCACGTCTTCCTCTCGTCTCGCTAAACCAAAAGGCTCATATTGTTGGCCTATTCCTTGGATTGTATTCAGCCTGGAACTTGCATAATTATGCATTTTTAGCGCCTCTTATTTTTTTGTTTCGCAACAGAGCGTCTGCTTGCACGTGATCTCATTCTCGGTTGTCCATAAAACTCACCCTCACCTGCCTTCATTGTCCAGATCTTTTCATACTTGAACAGGGGCCAAATTTGAGACTAATTCCAGGATGAGGGAGGGATCCCAGGACAGAAAACTTCAGGATCGGTCGTCTTTGTACAGTTCTGGAATGTTTCTTCTCATTTTACGCTGGTTACCGTATTGAAAGTCTGTTTTTACTTTCAGTCATTCTTTTTGAATATGCATGTGTCTTTCTGACCTTTTTATTTTTCCGCTAAAGTTCATTAGGTGTTTTTCCTCATATGAACTCTCTCTCTCTCTCTCAGACTCTGATGTGAAGTAATAATTTCAGGGCCTGGCAGTGACGGTGTCTGGCACCTCTATTTAAACCCTGTGCTAATCTGTGGCATGGGTCCCAGTCTTTTTGGAAAGGCTTTGCTTGCTGAATGTTTACATTACCCAAGCCCACTGAGGGACAGTGTTGTTTACATGTGTACATAGGACAGGAGGAGATGACTGTAGGATTATGTGTTTGCCAGCAGACCAAAAGACAACTTTGGCATTCTTGTGATCAGAAACGTTAATATATGATTTGTTTTAGATGATCTTTGGGAATCAAAAGTACTGTGAATAATGCCAGTGAATCACTAAACTAACTAATCTTGAAAGAAAAACACATTTTCCTGTATTGTCTTGTGGCTTGTTACTTATTCATGGGGATCAAAAAACACAATATAATACAGCACCTTTAATGTCCAATAATGTATGATTTTAGAAAAAGATTTAAAAAAAACTAACATTAACCTATCACTTATGAATAGTTAAATGGGCGTAACATCAGATACAGATGTTTGATATTTCAGGTTATATTTTCGCCTTCAAAATTCTATTACTAGTTCTTGAATGAATTTTTCTAGAATGAATTCACATAATTTTTTTATAAGCTCATATTCTCATATCTGAGAGTCACAGATCCACACCTGCCTCTAAGTGGTTCTCAACTTGGGGACTTAAACGTAAACTTCAACAAGGGCCACAAAAACCAACTTAATTTTGTTTAAACTCAGTTAAACTAATTTTACAGTTAACAAGCTAAAGGCCCATTCACACCAAAAGCGATAACTATAATGATAACTATATTAGTGTCCACAACGACGGGTTCTAACGTTCCGTTTATAGCGCATCTGCCACTTTAAGCGCTTAAAGAGATAGTTCACCCAAAAATGAAAATGTTATGTTTATCTGCTTACCCCCAGGGCATCCAAGATGTAGGTGACTTTTGGCGCTTTTCCACTGCATGGTACGGCACGGTACGGTTCACTTTTGGGGGGTTTTCCACTGGGTACAGTACCTGGTACTTTTTTTAGTACCACTTCGGTTGGGGTTCCAAGTGAACCGTACCGTTACCAAAACGTGACGTGTAAACCCTGCTGATCACGGATTGGCCGGAGAGAATCGTCACTACCTGCGTCACTGAACTTGCGACACAAACACAAAAGAACCGCTAGATTTAAATCAGAACAGCCAGCGAAGGATCGAACGCAACTGTTTTGAACGAGCGCACCTTTTTTTTAACAACCAAAAAGTTGTTTTGTCTGTTGCGGAAGAACCAACGTTCCTCTCGTTGATAGCAGAGGAGCGGATCCAGCGAGAGCTTGATGGGGCGACGCGGAATGAAAAAGTTTTTTTTAGGAGTCGTGGTAGTAGAGGCGGCGCGACTATAACGACATGTGAATAATCCCACCCACTCTAAAGCGGTACTGAACTGCAGTGGAAACCAGTGGAAACGCAAACCGTGCCGTGCCGTACCGAGCCGAGTTGTACCACACAGTGGAAAAGTGCCATTTGTTTCTTCAGTAGAACACAAACCAAGATTTTTAACTCGAACCATTGCAGTCTGTCAGTCATATAATGGAAGTGAATGGGAATCACGGCTTTGAGAGTAAAGTGGATCTCGTGGGCCAGATTTGAGGATCCCTGGTCTATGGTGTGAACGGCCCTTAAAAACACTAAAATCAAGGCTACTGAAAAACTGGGGACTTCACATGCACCACTGAGTATGAAACTGTACCTTTGCAAACAAAATTGTGAAGATTTTGATTAATCTAAAATGTTTGCAATGGTAAATTCTTTTTTTTTTTTACCTTCAGAGATTTTTGAAGCATCTTTGAAACTGAATATTACGCCTCAGAAGTGGCGTTTACCTTATAATAAAAAAACCACCTTTGTCATCACTGCAGCAGAAGTACAAAAGAAAATCGAATTGGTGGTCCTTCCAAATATTGTCTTGGATCTCAGAGTTATGAAGGTTGCAAACCCCAACTTGTGCAGGTCGTCCATTATGACTCTGAGCGGCAAGCAGAGCTGTGTGCGCTGCAGCGGAGGAGAGCCGGTCTGAGTGCTCTGGAGGCCTGGAGGTAGAGCATGTGATCAGTACATCAGCATCGCTCCATCAGCTGTTGTTGGAGGACTGCTCTGGCTTCAGCCGGATGGCCCACGAGTTGGCAGAGACGACGTTACCGCGCCGATGGATGCGGCAGGTGTACGTGCCTTCATTGAATTCATTGGCCACGAGCCGCAGGTCTCGATCTTTAATTACAATATAACCAGGAATGGATGTCAGCAACTGCTCGCCGTCCTTATACCAGCTGATGAAAGATGAAACAAAGCAGCTGAGATACACTGGACAGAAACGAAGGGTAACACTTTCTATGAAGCCCATATTTATAATACATTATAAGGGTATTCTTAAGGCATGATAATGAATGCATTAGTAAGGGATAATGTACATCCAGCCGGTTGTTATCTCAGAATAAACCCCGACAGGGTGGTCTTGTATCAGCCTGAAGGGGTTTATTCTGAGATAACAACCGGCTGGATGTACATTATCCCGCTTATTACACGGCTACTTGCCACATAAGTAAATAATTAGATGTGAAATATTGATTTGAGTTGAAATATTTGAACGCAAAGCTTCCGTGAAGACAGCAGTTGCGAGCAAGCGGCAAATTCAAACTAGACGGACATTTAAGGGAAACGGTGCAGTCAAACCACTTTCACTTTCACTTACACAACATTTCACCACAAAAATAATTAAGGCAATAAAAGAATTAAGACGAAAATGTTTTAGAACCTTACCAGTTTGTTAGTTCTCATATAATCCATTACAGCGTACAAAACAATCGTAGCAAAATGGCAGCAGCTGCGTTTGTATCTGACCAATCAGAATCAAGTATTCCACAGAGCCGTGTAATAATGCATTATAAAAAACCTTATTATGTTATATAATCTTATAAGTAAGGGATAATCAATGGCTAGCCGTGCATTAAAGGGGTCATATAATGCGATTTCAAGTTTTCCTTTCTCTTTGGAGTGTTACAAGCTCTTGGTGCATAAAGAAGATCTGTAAAGTTGCAAAGACTAAAGTCTCAAATCCAAAGAGATATTCTTTATAAAAGTTAAAGAGTCAGCCACGCCATAGAGGACCTACAATAATGTACAGTATTTGAAAAACAATGTGTTTTTTGAACATTAAAGCATGTCAACATATTCTGTTACACCAAATACACAAAATAATGATCTTTAAAATAGCATCATATGACCCCTTTAAAGGATTTTAAACGCACGACGTGGAAGCAAAGAAGTTTCTTTGCGAAGTGCATTTCAAATCCTTAGGTTAAGGTTAAGGTAGGTAGAATGTTGACGTACTTGCAAAGTTACTTATAGTCAGTTTGTCTGTTGGGGAACCATCAAAATAAAGTGTAAGCATATATTTAGCAGACATACTACTAGACTGGACTAGTTTCTCCATACAGGAGGCGTCTTGAAGCTGTCATTACCAACAAAGGATTTTGTACAAAGTATTAAATACATTTCAGTAGTTCAATACTTTTTCCCTGGGTCATTCCATTTTATTTCACATAACATCTGGTGAAAATTTCAAGTTAACAGCACCTTTAGAAACATATTTACTGAGAAAAATGGTGACGTGTTCAATACTTATTTTAGCCGCTGTAAATGCTTAGTTTTATGATCAAAGCTCTGTAGTTTTATTGTGGGCAAAACATATAATGTGATGCAATACAATAATGATTGAGAGATCAACAAATAAACGTTCCTCAAAAGCCTGATGATCATATTTGATACTCACATTTTAGCATGATGAATGATGGATAAACGAGTAAATCAAAGTTACTTCAGTCCAGTAAGTGTTCATCTTGAAATATTACTAGTAATACAAAAATTATTCTTATGTTTGCTTCATAAAAATCATTAAAGATTTTACAACAGGATGCTCTACCTGACTTTTGGAGGCACTCTGGTATTTTTTGTCCCACAGCGGAAGCCCACAACTTTTCCACGAGGCACAATTTTGATCTTCACATTTTCAGGAGGAGGTGTCGGTGTAGACACTGCATCCAGAGGCTCTGAGGAGCAAACACGCACGTTAAAGAGTCAGCTGTACAAGTGTGTGTCTATAATATCACTACTATACTATTTAAAGTGATGGACGATGTCCGTCCACATGCACCATGAAGAATACTGTGTGGAAGTGAAAGGCTTTTGGACGGGAAACCAGCGCTGCAGGAGATGTTGGAGGAGGATGTTTTCAGTGTCTCACCGTAGCACAGGTCGCAGCGCTGCGGGCAGTTTTTCTTCATGAAGCTCCGCCTCCTCTCACAGAAACCCAAGCGGGCCCAAGGATCACACACTCGCTTCTTGTCCATGCATCCTGAAGCAAACGCACACACAGAGGATAGAAACAAGCATAAGCTTTAAAACTCTGGAGAGATGAGAACGTTCAAAATCACTTTATTTTTAGTTCATACAATAAAAATTCAACCTATCTACTTTCTAAATGCATGTTATAGAGCTTACTGTTAATTCATCCATGCATGTTTCATTTTTGACCTCATAATGTTTAATAAAAATGTAACAACTGGATCTTCGGATGAAGACGACAAAACTCTGGAGAGATGAGAACATGTTCAAAATCACTTTATTTTTAGTTCATACAATAAAAATTCAACCTATCTACTTTCTAAATGCATGTTATAGAGCTTACTGTTAATTCATCCATGCATGTTTCATTTTTGACCTCATAATGTTTAATAAAAATGTAACAACTGGATCTTCGGATGAAGACGACAGACTTCTGCAGGCCTTCTCCAATCATTTTGGTCACTGAAACTCCGCCTCCACTTTTAAATACCACGCCCCCACACCTCACCATCCAATTAACAACTGACTCATAGAACTAAGTCCTGCCCTACAGTTTGTGTGTCACAATATGGAAGAAAAGTTCCCATTTTTTATGTGACTTTACACATTTTGCTTACCGTAAAGGCGCTGGATGCCCCAGATATCATCTTGAGCGATGTTCCTCTGACCCGTGTACGTTGCATTAGGGTGCATTAATGCATTAGGGTCCCGTGAATGCCAGAGGCCTAAAGCGTGACCGATTTCATGAGCAGCTACTTGGACCAGGTCATTCAGCCACACACCTGTGCAGAGACAACACGCCATCCAATCAAAGAATAGATGGAGAATTTCTTTGAAGATATCTCCTTACAGTATGTTCCTTCTATGTGATTTCTGAGTTTAAACATTTAAAATTCAAAGTGAACTAGTAATGAACACTTTAAAACACTGCTTCATGAACATTTATGAATCTTTTGTTTCAAATCAGTGGTTCAGAGCTTGTATCAAACTCCCCAAGTCACATGATTTCAGTAAATCAAGCTTCATTATATCATAGTGTTTCAAACCTTACTTCCAAAATGTGTGAACAATCCAATGGTCTCCCATGAACGAGTGTCTAATGGTTTTCTAATGGAAAAATATCGATGTTATGATTTACAAAAAGGCACAACGTAGTCAGGTCTTCATCAGGCACAATGTTAATAAACTCTGGAGGTGTAATTTCAGTGTGCAGTGTAATTTCTTTTTCCATTTATTGTTTTGTTCTCCTGCACCTGAGCCCAATTCAGGTTTTGGATGTGCATACTTTTTTCTTTTTTAAACTGATCTCAGGTCAGTTTTATAATGTAGGTTTATTTGTAATTATTTTATTGAATTTTAGTACTTATACATATATAATTAAAAAAAGATAATGATACTTAATTTCAGTAATACTTTATTTTAAGGACCATTTCTCACTATTAACTATGACTATTACTAGCATGTTGGCTGTTTATTTTAGTACTTCTAAAGCACATATTAATGCATTATTCTGCATGACCATACTTTAGATCCCATAATCCAACCCCATACCTGAACTTAACAACTACCATTCTAACTATTAATAAGCAGCAAATTAGGCAAGGCAAGTTTATTTATATAGCACATTTCATACACAATGGTAATTCAAAGTACTTTACATTGACTTGATTTTTAGCTTTTTTGACCCCTAGAGTCAAGATATGCATTCACCTTGAGAACTTCATCTTTGTTTCCAAATACAATGACTTCAGTTTTTTCCTTGTTTAACTGAAAAAAGTTTGGGCACATCCAATTGTTAATTTCATCAATGCATTGGCAGAGGGAGTCAATGGGGCTGTAGTCATTTGGCGATAAGGCTAGGTAAATCTGGGTATCATCAGCATAGCTCTGATAGACAATTTGATTCTTTCTCATTATTTGACTTAGTGGGAGCATATACAGGCTAAACAAGAGCGGTGCAAGAATTGAGCCTTGTGGCACTCCGCATGTCATGGACGTCCACTTAGACTTATGCTCTCCTATACTCACATAATAACCTCTCCCTTCTAAGTATGACCTGAACCATTTGATTACCATCCCAGAAAGCCCGACACCTAAAAAAATTAGGTGTTTATTGAGGCAAAAGTCATAGTTAATAGTTAGTTAGCAGAGAGAATTGGACCTTAAAATAAAGTGTGACCTTAATTTATTTTAATTGACTTGCCAAGTTCACACAAAACAAGCACTACATTAATGCAAGAACACACATTTTACAGAACCTTCATATTTAATGGTTTCATTTATTTGTAGATTACATTTAAAAGATTATACTTCAGTTAGAACATCTGCAATTAGCTGGTAAAAGTGTCATTATACATGTTTGGGCTGAGTTGTCATGGCATTTACAATGTTTTGACCAGCCTGTGGCATTTTGAGCACTTAAGAGACAGTGAATCATTTTGCGAAGCAATAGTGGCAAAAAAGCTTCTTATTACTAAAGAGAACGCACTTAAAAAATGACATCAGTGGGTCTGTCCCAATACTTACATTTGCAGTCTTTGCACTTGATCACCTATCACACTTACATGATGTATTTCCTGTATTCAAGTGAAACACTTCACATTTTACAAAATACACCTATTCATCTCTATACAGTGTACAACACTTTACTCTAGCGCCACCATCAGTTCAAATTTAATGTAAAGTTTTAGCAAATACATTTTGAAGCAAAACAAATGATCTAGACACTAAAAACCACCTGGTGCTTTCGATTTCCATTTGACTAGAAATAGATTTTCCACAATCTCGAATTTTGTCTGAAACATACTTTTCAAACAGAATTCAAACTTAGGTGCCAAAAGTGAGTAATTGGAAATTAGTTAAACAGCAACAACAACTTCGTTTATCATTCCCACAATGCAGACAATGCCACTTCAATTTGGTTAAAGCACCACCAGTCTGTAAAAAATCTAAGTTTTCAATATTGGAATCAATGAGCATATAAGTTATATTTGTATTCTGACAAGCACATCCCCCCATTTGAATAAAAATGCATTAAATCAGTACCTTGTTTCCAGCTGAAGCGGGATTTGCCCAGAATCCAGAATTCATGGTTGTCAAAGTGAATCTCTCCACGTGGGGGAAGGAAGGCGTGAGCCAGCTCACCGTTCAGCCCGTCAAAACACGGGTGCAATGGAGACCACCAACAATCTGTGTGATTGTACGTGTAGAAGCCTGACTCAGAAAAAGGAGGTGTTAAAAAACTGCATAGAGTACTCTGTCAGCCTGCCAAAGTGCACATGCCTGATGTTTTGGCTCTTTTCCCGCACATTTATTTACCTATAGTGATGTCAGCACTTTTGTTGGGGTTGGTGATCTCAGTGAAAGCCAGAGGAGAAACATCACTCCATTTCGTGAAGGCGATGCTGATAGCTTTGCGGGTATCATCTTTATTCAGTGTGTTGGGGAACTTTGTGATCCTTGAAGAGGGAAAGACGTAAATTACTTCCAGCCAAAAATGAATGACACGCTTTTCTCTGTGTCTGCTATCAATCAGAAAGCACATTTACAAAAGCCCAACACTCCCGAAATCAGTCTGATCTTCCCAAAATATCCCTCATCATCTCATGCATCTGTCCGGTCATATTTTTATATATCCTGTGTCTCTCTCACTTGTAGGTGACGTTGAAATGCTCCCACTTGTATCCCAGTGGGTTGATGGCATAGCGCTTGGATCGGGCCTGACCTCGATGAGATCTCGCTTCCACAGGTGCTGCCGTCTGCACACACGGTTTATTCAAATGAATACTAGCCACCTAAGAGGAAGACAGAAGAAGGTATGCTGAAAGAGTGGCAGATATTGTGATGTTGAATGTAATATCATCATATAGCAAACCACCAAGTCCAAAGTGTAACACAAATGATGATTCTGATCCACTAAAGTACTGTTAAGTCATTATACATGTTTGGGCTGAGTTGTCATGGCATTTACAATGTTTTGACCAGCCTGTGGCATTTTGAGCACTTAAGAGACAGTGAATCATTTTGCGAAGCAATAGTGGCAAAAAAGCTTCTTATTACTAAAGAGAACGCACTTAAAAAATGACATCAGTGGGTCTGTCCCAATACTTACATTTGCAGTCTTTGCACTTGATCACCTATCACACTTACATGATGTATTTCCTGTATTCAAGTGAAACACTTCACATTTTACAAAATACACCTATTCATCTCTATACAGTGTACAACACTTTACTCTAGCGCCACCATCAGTTCAAATTTAATGTAAAGTTTTAGCAAATACATTTTGAAGCAAAACAAATGATCTAGACACTAAAAACCACCTGGTGCTTTCGATTTCCATTTGACTAGAAATAGATTTTCCGCAATCTCGAATTTTGTCTGAAACATACTTTTCAAACAGAATTCAAACTTAGGTGCCAAAAGTGAGTAATTGGAAATTAGTTAAACAGCAACAACAACTTCGTTTATCATTCCCACAATGCAGACAATGCCACTTCAATTTGGTTAAAGCACCACCAGTCTGTAAAAAATCTAAGTTTTCAATATTGGAATCAATGAGCATATAAGTTATATTTGTATTCTGACAAGCACATCCCCCCATTTGAATAAAAATGCATTAAATCAGTACCTTGTTTCCAGCTGAAGCGGGATTTGCCCAGAATCCAGAATTCATGGTTGTCAAAGTGAATCTCTCCACGTGGGGGAAGGAAGGCGTGAGCCAGCTCACCGTTCAGCCCGTCAAAACACGGGTGCAATGGAGACCACCAACAATCTGTGTGATTGTACGTGTAGAAGCCTGACTCAGAAAAAGGAGGTGTTAAAAAACTGCATAGAGCACTCTGTCAGCCTGCCAAAGTGCACATGCCTGATGTTTTGGCTCTTTTCCCGCACATTTATTTACCTATAGTGATGTCAGCACTTTTGTTGGGGTTGGTGATCTCAGTGAAAGCCAGAGGAGAAACATCACTCCATTTCGTGAAGGCGATGCTGATAGCTTTGCGGGTATCGTCTTTATTCAGTGTGTTGGGGAACTTTGTGATCCTTGAAGAGGGAAAGACGTAAATTACTTCCAGCCAAAAATGAATGACACGCTTTTCTCTGTGTCTGCTATCAATCAGAAAGCACATTTACAAAAGCCCAACACTCCCGAAATCAGTCTGATCTTCCCAAAATATCCCTCATCATCTCATGCATCTGTCCGGTCATATTTTTATATATCCTGTGTCTCTCTCACTTGTAGGTGACGTTGAAATGCTCCCACTTGTATCCCAGTGGGTTGATGGCATAGCGCTTGGATCGGGCCTGACCTCGATGAGATCTCGCTTCCACAGGTGCTGCCGTCTGCACACACGGTTTATTCAAATGAATACTAGCCACCTAAGAGGAAGACAGAAGAAGGTATGCTGAAAGAGTGGCAGATATTGTGATGTTGAATGTAATATCATCATATAGCAAACCACCAAGTCCAAAGTGTAACACAAATGATGATTCTGATCCACTAAAGTACTGTTAATATGATCAGTTCAGGAGACCTAACCTGCTCAAATGATTGCAAAGACCTTGATTACACAGTTCAGGTGTGTTTAGGGTTGCAAAAAGGTGGAAATTTTCCAGTAAATTTTGGAAACATTCCAGAAATTTTGGAAACTTTCCAGGATTTTTTTTTTTGAATATTCCAGGGATTTTTGGAAAGTTTCCGGAAATTTTCCACCCCTTTGCAACCCTAGGTGTGTTTGAGTTCTAAACAATGCAGGAAGCTAGATCTCCATGTGCTGAGCAACCATGATATCTATGAAGTTCCACAATGATTACCAGGAAATTTACATACCTATGTCGAGATAGTAGATATACAGTGGAAATCAACAAGGTTTAGGATTCTGAAACATTATGATGTAAAATTAATAAGAAATGTTTCACACATCAAATAAGCAGAATTGGGCATGTGAACTCTTGATATACTAGCTTCCACTTTGGATCATTTCAAACCATGCTGGAGAACACGATTATCATTTACAGTTTTATACAAAACTGTGGAGTTCATGCAGCTCCAATCCTGCTGCCATTAAAGCAGAAGAGGGAAAGTACAAATGCTAAGACATTCTGAAATTCATCATTTTTCAATTATTTTTACTTCTCACTCAAATA
The DNA here is from genome assembly GCF_001515625.1 of Sinocyclocheilus rhinocerous. Classification (NCBI taxonomy): domain Eukaryota; kingdom Metazoa; phylum Chordata; class Actinopteri; order Cypriniformes; family Cyprinidae; genus Sinocyclocheilus; species Sinocyclocheilus rhinocerous. Next base: position 103,276 of record NW_015644168.1, read on the forward strand.
GTCAAGCTTATTCCTAGTGAAAAACAAGTGCACTTAATTGTCCTAAATGTGCTCAAATCTTATAAGTACTTTCAATAAACTGTACTGAATAATGAGATAAAAGGCCACTTTCATGACTGTTTCTTAAACTAATGTGTAATTACATTAATGTAGACATTAATGTAGTTTAGTATTTAGTTTACCATGAATGTTTGTCAGTACATTAAGCAGTACATTTTAACCATATTTCAAAGACAATCAAAGTAATTATGAAATGACATAAGATGTCCCTAAGTCCTATTTAAATGGGTAAAACAACATACTAATTCAACTAATTGCACTTAACATAGCCTAAATTTAAACTATAAATAGCTACTCTCATTTAATTGCAATTAAGCATCCAAACATTACATTAAGTTCACACTTTTATCCTTTTAAAGTACCTTTTAAAGTAAATTTAAGTACTCGTTTTAAAAATAAATCTATTTTTATTTGCATTAGGCTACATCACAAAAAAAGCAAAACAGAAGTGGTATCAGATTTGTTAACTTTTAGAGGAGCAAATAATAAACTAAATCAGTAGAGTTAATGAAAGATTCTGTCTCGTATGAAATTCCACATATATGACCCTGGAGCACAAAACCAGTCTTAAAAAATGAAATCGCATCATATGACCCCTTTAAGTCACACAGGTACATTTGTAGCAATAGCCTACAATACATTGTACAATGTATTGTAGGCTATTGGTACAAATATACCTTTATGCCAAAAACCATTAGGATATTTCCTACCATATCAAAACTTAATTTTTGATTAGTAATATGCATTGCTAAGGACTTCATTTGGACAACTTAAAGGCGATTTTCTCAATATTTTGGAGTTTTTTGCACCCTCAGATTCCAGATTTTCAAATAGTTGTATCTCGGCCAAATATTGTCCTATCCTAACAAACCATACCTCAATGGAAAGCTTATTTATTCAGCTTTCAGATGATGCATATATCCTTTTAAAGTACCTTTTAAAGTAAATTTAAGTACTCGTTTTAAAAATAAATCTATTTTTATTTGCATTAGGCTACATCACAAAAAAAGCAAAACAGAAGTGGTATCAGATTTGTTAACTTTTAGAGGAGCAAATAATAAACTAAATCAGTAGAGTTAATGAAAGATTCTGTCTCGTATGAAATTCCACATATATGACCCTGGAGCACAAAACCAGTCTTAAGTCACGTCACACAGGTACATTTGTAGCAATAGCCAACAATACATTGTACAATGTATTGTAGGCTATTGCTACAAATATACCTTTATGCCAAAAACCATTAGGATATTTCCTACCATATCAAAACTTAATTTTTGATTAGTAATATGCATTGCTAAGGACTTCATTTGGACAACTTAAAGGCGATTTTCTCAATATTTTGGAGTTAATGTCTCAAGTCTGACAAATGAGTAAGTAACAAGTTTTTTGGTCAAATTTTTTCGAAGATAAAGATTCCTGGAGTAGGTTTCTACTGTACAATATTACGTTTTTGCATTTCAAAATTTCGCGTTAGTTTCTCTTTAATTATTATGAAATTTACTAGCAATTTCTGAGGGAAAACTTTTTTGTTGTTGTTGTAAATCCTACACCAATTTTATTTTATTTAATTTTTCAACGCAAATATTTGCTTCAAGATGCCACCTTTTAGCGGTGCAAAAGTAAATACATTCTGGCTATGCTTAAAAATACATGTACGTTTGAAACGGTTTAAATGACGCACGTCAGATGTCAGTGCTAAACTTATACTGAAGGGTCCTAAAAACCTGTGCATGTCATTTCAGTTCTTTTACGAGAACAGTATGAAGTTGAGATGATACCGAGCGCTTACCGTGGGTTTTCTCCACGCAGGCACGGCCACGGCATTATCCAGCAGCACCAGCAGCAGCAGCGCGCAGGAACAAACCCAGCGCATCTTTAAATCACACAACTTTCCTCAAGGATTACCTTTGTGCTTCATCCATATATTCTTGAGTAAGAAAGTATTTCCACAGACCTAGCCGCATCCAGACGCGCGCGCGTCTTAGGACAGACAGACTCCTGTTTCTGCTGAATGTGTTTAACACTCGCAGTCGAGATTATTTAGTGCACTTCTGCTTCTTGCTCTGAACTTTCGCTCTCTCTAGGGTGCAGGAAAGATCCCGCAGGAGCACAAAGCGCCGCCCTGCTCCAATCTAATGTCCTCCTCCTCATCTCCTCCCTTTATCAACTCAGAGCAGCATAATAATCGAAAATGCTGTATTTATTTTCCTTGTCGCGTTAGCCTATCTTGTGTTTTCACGACGCATGCAAAAACATAAAAGCTCATTTTAACATAAAAACAATTTTTTCCCCTCACATTGATCTGAAATATAGGTAATTCATACATTTTCAACGTTTCCAAATTCTGGAACGCTGATATTCAGGTCGCGTCACCTGAGTGACGTCACAATGTCAGCGTCTTCAACGTGTTTTTTTGGGGGGGCGTGGCGTGTCGGCGGAAACACAAAGCGACCAAAATGTATCTTTTCAAAAATCTAAAATAAAAATCATAAATATAAAATAAAATCATTTTAGCAGGCTATTTGTTTGGCGAAATTCAGATGTAGGGAAAAGAATGTATTTTGGGCAACAACAACAACAACAACAACAAAAAAACTACTGCGAATTCCTCTTCATTTTCTCAACAGATATGAATGTATATCTGGATTTCACCGCAGGCTAAACAACACCTCTAGTACATCACAACAGGTTCCTGCAAAAAAAAAAAAAACTTGGTTACGCTCTACAAAACATTAGAAAAACATTGAAAGTTTAAAAGCTTGCCTCACTTTCAACTCCAAAAGGTAGAGTCCTCGTTTCTGCAGTTTCAGTGATATCACACTCGAAGCGCAAGTCAACATGCAAGGGAGCATTTTGAAAGGGCAACAAATTAAGCATGCATAAGCCGCGCTCATTAAAAATCCATTGTGGAGAATTGCAGATTTTGGCATAACACATGGCATTCATGGCCAAACGGCCCTCAGTTTCTAGAATAATAAAAAAAGACTCTTATGACTGGTTTTGTGGTCCAGGGTCGCATATATATGAGTTGTGCTGCTCTTGTGGTTCAGTAACTCATGCAGCCGAAGCTCTGGAAGATCTGTCACCCACATGTGATTGCGCCCGCCCCAGAGACCCGTGACCTTCAACACTCTTCCTCCTCCTTTTGATCTTTGCAAAGATTTTACAACCCTTTCCAGTAAAAAAAAAAAATGCACGTGAACAGCCAATGAATGTCTCAGTCTGACAAATGAGTAAGTAACAAGTTTTTTGGTCAAATTTTTTCGAAGATAAAGATTCATGGAGTATGTTTCTACTGTACAAGAGAATACTATTACGTTTTTGCATTTCAAAATTTCGCGTTAGTTTCTCTTTAATTATTATGAAATTTACTAGCAATTTCTGAGGGAAAACTTTTTTTTTTTTTTTGTAAATCCTACACCAATTTTATTTTATTTAATTTTTCAACGCAAAATTGCAGATTTTGGCATAACACATGGCATTCATGGCCAAACGGCCCTCAGTTTCTAGCCCTAACCTCATTAGTTTGGTTGACCTTCGGAGGGTTCAGGAACAGCCAGTGCTTTACTTTAACTCTCACATCACTATGGAGAGAAGTCAGCGTCTCTGAGAGGAAGTCAGTCACTTATGATGGATATCTTCTTTGACCTGCAGGGTCAATGTTCAGGCTGTTCAATGCTGTTGGCTTCACATTCATGATGCATTTTTTTTGTTGACCTCTAAAAGACGATGCATTTATTAAGTTAGTCTTGTACTCCAAACAAAGACTGGGCACCCATTCAGTCACAAATGGCTAATCTAATATTTTAAAATCAAATTACGACTGCTTACACATATACATAAGCACAATGCCAAGGTCAAGTCATTAATTTATACAGCGCTTTACACAACAATACAGATTGTTTTAAAAGCAGCTACACATTAAGAAAACAGGACAATTAGTGTCAATGTTGTAAACCAACTCAGTTTGAGCTGTAATGCAGCTCATAGTGTCATTATTCATCTCAATGTTGCAAAGTTCATCAATTACAAAACCAGTTGAGTTCAGCTCTACAGAAGCCAATCGTGTCACTATTCAGCGAGCCGACGCTTGGGTGTCAGTCAGTAGTGTCATTCGTATAGCAATAACACCGCTGCATTAACAGAAAGTATGGAATTCCTGAAGCAGAGAGAAACATGGATTTGGAGAAGGGCACCTGAAAGGCAGCCTCATATCTTTTGCGAGTGGTTTTGAATTTGGCTGGAGGCCCAGGCTCCTGAGGCTTATTTGTTTCACATTTGGTGTGAAAAGGCTTTTACAATAAAAAAAAACGATTTCTTTTTTATTATTAAAAACAAACAAACAAGCAAGCCCAGCCTAGATGAGAAAAAGGAACACAAAAGTAATGCAACACTTTCCATAAAAAGTAACCAAGTAATGCAGTTACTTTAAAAAGTAACTTTGCCCACGACAAACTTTACAGCTTCACATGGTTCATTTTGAAGTAATAGTTTGTTCTGCGCCACCCATTGGTGTTATGCAGAGCTCTTGATATGTTTGACTGAAGCTCCCTTACTTTTTGTGCAATACAAAGCCATTGAACAATGAAGCAAAAAGGCTTTTCAGATAGAAGTCTCACTCATGCAGAGGGTTTGGCGTAGTATCCACGTCATTTCTTTTTTCTCCACAGATGAACACCCATAATTCACTAGGTTCTACACATTCTTGTGTTCGTGTATCCAGTATTTTGGCCAGTGTGATTAAATGCTTCCATCTAGAGGATTACAGTACACTGCAGCCAATATAAACCAATCCAGAAAAAATTCCACATTAAATTTAAAAAGAGCTCTGCTCATAGTAAACGAAGAGTCCAGATAAAACTTGTTTGGAATGGTTAGTTTTTCCTTAATTGTCAGTTATCCAATAGATTTAGATCCTTAAAGATACAAACTTTAAAATTGCATACAATATTTATATAATATGAAACAAAAACACCAACTCCATTAAGAGTAACTGATTACACATTTTATTAGGATTAAGACAACAGTTACAAAGTTACCAAATGAAGACGATACACTGCAAAAGTTGCCTCATCATCTCTCAGAGCTGAAACACACTGAGGTGTTATGACACAAGTGTTCAAGAAGATGCACATTTAAATCTGCAGGGTCGAGTTTGTAGTGTTGCCTGAAACGTAACGTAGATAGCACGAGCGTAGTAGTCGACAGTGAGCTCATCACTAAACTGTGCTTCTTCCGTCTCTGTGCTGTTCAACCAAAATGCCTTCGCATTAAGACAAATCCTCCGGCGCCTTCCGCAGAGTGGAGTTTGTGTGCACACGAAAGGAGCGAGCACGGTGTTCAAGACCATAAAGGCAGACATGGCTTCTCCAAAATCTCCTGCCTCAGATCAGGACTAAAGAAGTTTTAGAAAAGGGACTCCCTAATATTCTAGGCCCTCACGTATGTATTTAGTGAAATGCATCTTTTTGAAGTTGCATTTGCCTTCAAACTAATCTCAGGAGAAATGTTGTCATCACTAAACTGTGCTTCCGTCTCTGTGCTGTTAAACCAAAATGCCTTCGCATTAAGATAAATCCTCCAGCGCCTTCCGCAGAGTGGAGAGTTTATATGCACATGAAAGGAGCGAGCACTGTGTTCAAGACCTTAAAGGCAGACATGGCTTATATGTTTTGACATCTCCAAAATCTCCTGCCTTAGATCGGGACTAAGGAAAGAGGTTTAGAAATGGGACTCCCTAATATTCTAGGCCCCTCTTATGTGTTTAGTGAAATGCGTCTTTTTGAAGTTGCATTTGCCTTCAAACTAATCCCAGGAGAAGTGCTGAAATGCAGGGAGAGAATTCGCTGATGCAAAGGCTGACTCAGTGCACCTGACAAACTCAACCGGTAAACTTCAGTCATGTAAACAAAGTGGTGAATGATGATGAAAGTTAAAGTGTGACATGGAAAGAAGGTTAAGCGCACAAATGTAAAGTCCCTGAGAGATGTTGGGGACCCCTGACTCACACACATGCGCACCAGTCACTATATGACACCAAATGAAAGCTGAAACTCGCTTAAATCGGTGTGATGGTTTTGTTACAGTGTTTATAGTAGCATATATGCACACAGACAGCTGGACTTAAGCATTAGTACAATTTGTTGCTTTAATTCAAACGACCTCGCACCTAATTTTGGTCACATTGAAAAATTCTTTTATACGGAGACAACAAAAAAATTAAGACAAATTCCAAATGGTAACATCAGCGTACATAAAACTTTGGATGGACACTGAAAAGTTACGCTCAAGAACATTGTGGGGCCACTGGCTTAACGTTTACACTAATTCACTGAGAACAAGAATGTGGACGATACCTAACTAATACTCTTAGGAGGGACCACTACAAAAACGAAGCATGAAGGGGTATGTTTTCAGGGTCCAGGTTAGCAGATAGGGATTTAGGAGCCAGAAATGGCCACACTGATACCGCCTGTGAGCAGGAACACAGGTTCAGCGCTAATCACCGGCTTGAAAAGGGGCCCGAGCCTCAAATTAGCTGGGATTCAATGGGGACTGGGGGTCTGGAATGCATGTTGTGGAAGAATTAGAAAGGAGAAACGAGTGGGGGTTTACATCTTGAGAAAGATTTTTATTTGTATGTTAAGTTCCAATCCTTGGAATTTACAGTATATTTATTATTGTAAAATTGTTCCCAAAAACATCCTGATATTTAAATGTTCAAGTGAGTATTTGGACGGACAGACTTATTTAATATTGATGGGTGGAGTATTTGGATGGGTGGATGAATGGATGGATGAAGTATTTGGATGAATGGATGGATGGATGGGTGAAGTATCTGGATGGGTGGATGGATGGAGTATTTGGATGGATGAATGAATGGATGGATGAAGTATTTGGATGGGTGGATGGATGAAGTATTTGGATGGGTGGATGGATGAATGGATAAAGTATTTGGATGGATGCATGGATAGACAAAATAAAATAAAAACTTTCTGTAGTTTTAAACAAACGGTCCTTGAAATTACAAACGTAAACCCTGCTATTCCCAGGTTTTCCATGAGAGCGGGAGCATAAGTTAATAATAGTCTTGAAAAAGAATGAAGAAAAATTTTGTTCTATGAAATCCTCATTCCCTAGTAGAAGGGTAAGAACCTGAACAGTGCAATTTGAATCTGAACATTTTGAGGGAAATGTGCGAATGGCAGATGAAACCGCAAATGAAGAAAATGAACTTGTACAGTAAAATCAAGCCGTACTTCCAAACAATGGCGTTCTCACTGGCTTTGTACTTGGCTTTTCCCTTCATACAGATAACTTGAACCCCACTGGTGTTGAGTGGAGTAGGAATGTGAACCTGTAGAGAAACACACAATTTACACTTCAATATATACAACCAATAAGGCACTTTGAGAATAATGAATGTTATTTCTTCTGTCAGTCTCACCTCTATCTTCTGTGCCAGCAGGGAGGGCTTGAAGTTGGACTTGATCACCACCTTTACCTCCAGCTTGGTGCGGCCCACCTCACGGACCAATGGGATAACGCGGAAGGGGAGGATGATGTCTTTAGTGGTACGGTACCTGAGACAAGGACACTGTCATTGTACTGTGTGACACACTCATATGCAGTCACACACATGCTCTTCACTGACCTCATGAGCTCATACTCTCCATCGGGAGGGATGAAGCTAATACTGCGCTCCGAGTCAAACTTGCTGAGACGGACACACTGGTGGAACGTGCAGTCATCGATCGCAATGGACTGTTTCCCACTGCAGCAGGAGACACAGAGGAGAGAAACGATGAGGAAACAATGAAGCATGAGCAGAGACTGCAGAGAGACCAAACACACATTACTCATCAGAGGTGGGCGGCATGACGGTATATACTGTGTGACGGCAGAAAATAGTCAACTGGTAAAGATTGTGATATATAACGCAGGACGTATTTAGATTGATAGATCGGTGGGAAGGGCTTTTTATGCATTTACACATGAGAGTGATGAAGAAAGATGAATTGATGCGAAAATACAAAGCTTGATGTGTCCTGAACAAGGAAAGGAAAGACTGTTGTTAGGCACAACACAAAGCAGGCTTTACATCGTTTACAAATGTCAAGCAACCTCGCAACTTGACGCATTAAGATTTTAACTGATATGTGAAGTTTAATAGCTATTTTACAACAGCTGTGAATGTTGCTTATTCAATTACAATTTAGTGAAATTTCTACTTGTGTTGCATAATAATATGTGACATATTCATTTGTTACAAAATTATTTTGGGCTAGATGTCCAAGTTCTAAATAAGGAGAAAATAAATGAGATTATGAACTTTCATTCAGTCAATTATCCAAAACATCTCATTTATATCTAAACCATTTTTATTTAATTTCCATCAACAATAACTGCACTTCTGTTCAAAAGTTTTGTTGTCGGCAATTTTTTAAATTGTTTTGCAAGAAGTCTCTTGTGTTCACCAAGGCTGTATTTATTTGACCAAAAATGCAGTAATAATGTGAAATATTATTACAGTTTACAGTATCTCATAAATTTTTAAATATATTATAAAATGTAATTTATTCCTGTGATGCAAAACTGAATTTTCAGCAGCATTACTTGAGTCTTCAGTGTCACATTATCCTTCAGAAATCATGTTAATATGTTGTTTTGCTGCTTAAGAAACTTTTCTTATTATTATCAATATTGAAAACAGGCTGTGATACATTTTTGAAGATTAATTTGATGAATATAAAGTTCAAAAGAATGTCATTTATTTGAAACAGAAATCTTTTGTAACATTATAAATGCCTTTATTGCAACTTTTTGATCAAATTAATGCATCCTTGCTACATAAAAATATAAATTTCTTTTAAAATCATACTGACTACAAACTTTAGAATGGTAGAGCATATTGCAATAAATACAATTATTATATTATGCAAGATTGTGGTCATACCGCCTACCTCGCACAATAACATTCTGCTATACTGTCATTATGTTGGGAAGGATGTTAGTTTCTAGCACTGTGACCACAACAAAACTGCACGGGAAGGTCTGTAAGAGGGTTGTGATTTGCTGATACTAGATTAAAATAAATAGCGTTATGTTGTGGTCAGAGGCGAGGGGGGCAGGCATTTGAGGGGTCACAACAAGATAACTTTAACACAGACTCTAATGAGAATGGCTAGCAGTTCATTCAGGTAAGAGGCCTTTGAGTAAAACAAGACAGGGGAAAGACTGTTTGTATGAGACGAGACAAATGAACTGAAGAAAACGCTACGATCCTTTACCTAGAGCTGCTAAACACCTCAATGGCAGTGTCATCCCATGCAAAAAGATCATCTTTATTGAGACGTTTGATGGCATGACACGAAGACAGCTGACAAACGGCTAAGACAGGACGGAGTGAAGGTGATAGATCAGGTGACGTCAGGAGTGAGAGTTACGCTACCTGCCCCCCAACTCACTGAAGTCCATCGGGAGAGAGGAGAGAGGCACACAAATCAACAGAAAAAAATTGAAAAAATAAAGGGCTAAACCAACGGCACCTCAGAATCAAACATTCCTCGTTTCCTTACTGTAGCAAAGAAAAACAAGTCTCCTCTTGGCTTATATCGAAATCCTCCGACATTCTTCTTTACAAATCCTCGTTTTGTACTTCTAATTCGTGACCGTTGTTTTGTTCTCTTCCCTTCGCTTCCGCGTTCGTCACTTCTGAGAGGCGCATGCGCAACGCCGACCTCCATACGTCATCCGCCCGGAGCTGCTTCCGTGTACAACAGAGAGGCACACAAATCAACAGAAAAAAATTGAAAAAATAAAGGGCTAAACCAACGGCACCTCAGAATCAAACATTCCTCTGTAAAGATACATATACCTACTAGCACAAAAGGCAACAGGGAAAGAGTGAGACTGCAAGACAAGATGTTACAGAACACACAAAAAAGCCAGGAGGAATGAATTCGCTCCATGTGAGACTTCCTGTAATATTGTGTCCAACTGTTCTGCTCATAAGGCCTTACATTCTGAGCCGAGGGGGATGTTATACAAATCAAAACAAAAAATGTAGTTTTTAAAGTCACTGTGATCTGGCATTTATAACCCATTTTACTTTAACAATGTGATGGATTTTCTAAGTGAATCAGAACATTCAACAGGACTTAAATGGATAGTTCACCCAAAAATGAAAATTAGCCCAATATTTACTCACCCTCAAGCCATCCTAGGCGTATATGACTTCCTTCTTTCAGATGAATCCAATCGGAGTTATATAAAAAATTGACTTAGATCTTCCAAGCTGTTTAATGGCTGAGTGCCATTAAACAGCTTGGAAGATCAAAGTAAATTTTTTATATAACTCCGACTGGATTCGTCTGAAAGAAGAAAGTCATATACACCTAGGATGCCTTGAGGGCGAGTAATTTATGGGCTAATTTTCATTTTTGGGTGAACTAACCCTTTAATTCATCAGGAATTGACTTTATTGTGAGAAGTTCTTATATGACAGGGGGTTGGAGGGGAGAGATTCAAAAATATGATCAACTGTGTCACTAATATGCGACTCGTCAATTCCATTTTTTTTTTAAAAATTCAGGTTCTCAACCTTGGGTTTGTGAACCTCTAGGGGTTTGTGATGGAACTGCAGGGGGTTTGTGAGATAGTGACACAAATGCTGATGCTAAATTAAATTTAAAGGGGTCATAAAATGCCTTTTCAGACCTTTATATTATGTTTCTGGAAGTTAGCTTATGCAGTTATCAAAGTTTTTGCTTTAAAAAAAAAAAAGTTTAAATATTTGTAAAAAATTATAATATTCCATACAATCTTTCACTGTCACAAACACATAATTTCAAGTGGTTACCTCTTTCAAAAACACATGTAAACAGCTACTGCTCTGACTGCCAAACATCATTGTATCCACGCACAGCATGTGTGACGTGTATTTTGATGCTCAAGATGGCCAGTGCAATAATATAGTCATATATGTTCGAACCAGAGTCAGACTGAAATGAATCAGTGATTAATGCACAGACATGAGTTACCAAGAGCAAATTTCCTTGATTTGCATATGCATGTTAGTGGGCATGTAGAGGAAAATCATGACATCACAAACGGAGTAATTTAAATTCCTGCCGTTTCAGAAAACTCATTTTAAACTGTGGAGTTTGCGTTGAGGTATGAAACTTGCATTATTTTTTAAATGTAGAGTAACATCTTATATGTGTAAATATCAATGTCATTTTGATTTTCCATTTCATAAAATTAGTGCTGTCAAACGATTAATCGCGATTAATCGCATACAAAATAAACGTTTTTGTTTGCATAATATATGTGCTCTGTGTATATGTATTATGTATATATACACACACATACAGTATATATTTTGAAAATATTTACATGTATATATATATATATATATTCATATAATTTAATTATAAATACATTTATTAAATATATAAACAACATATTTTTATGAAATATAGACGCATGTGTGTGTATTTATATATACATAATAAATATACACAGCACACATACATGTAATATGTAAACAAACACTTATTTTGGATGCGATTAATCGTTTGACAGCACTAAAGAAAATTTAATTTGTGAAGGTGTTAAGTTACATAAAACACTTTAATTTGGCCTTATGATGAGTCATTAAACGGCAATTAGTAAATTAGTAACAAGCATAAACCATGTTCAGTGGTTTACTCACCACAGTGGCTCTCACATTTCCATTTCAGTGTCATCCAACTCACCTTTTGCCTGAGTCATCAGTCGTGCCACCTTTGCCCTGCTTGTCGATGACAATCTTGTCATTCATGCCGAACTTGCACTCTGGCATTCCGCTTAGGTAGCTCTTCATCACCACACGCCCTGAGACATGTGCACTCAACACCTGACCTGCACACACACAGCACAGAAAACACCACTACATGAAGTTTCAATACAAAGTAATGAATGCAGGTAAAATTCACCATGCAGTACTGTAACTCTCAGCCAGTAGAGGGCAGGAAGGCTCACCCTGCGGTGACATCAGCAAGTTCACACTTTCCAGTACATCCAGGAAGAGTTCGTTGCGGCGATATTTGATGCCCTCACGTCTCCAGCCGATCTGTCCGGTGACCTGACTGGTAATCTGAGACTGCTCCTCTTTCGTCTGAGAAGAACGCAAAGTGTAGAGTGTGAGAGAAACATGAGCACCGCCAAACAACAAGTCAGATATTTTGTATTCCAAGTTGTCATGTAAAGCTTTGTGAAAATATAAAAGTGAGGTATAGAGTGCTTTAGAGATGCTGTATTTGTAGGCCAACGAGTTAAAGGGGTCATATGACATTGCAAAAAAAGAACATTATTTTGTGTATTTGGTGGTTTAAGGTAAAAAAAAAAACATTATTTTCCACATATCGTACATTACTGTTGCTCCTCTCTGCCCCACCTTTCTAAATCGCATCGATTTTTTACAAAGCTCATTGTTCTGAAAAGACATGGTGGCGGCAGCGGCAACAATACTACAGCGAGAAAAAAAAGTTACGCCTTCTTTCTTTACGTATACATTTGGGCGGTGTTATGCAAATCTTCCCACACAGTGACGTAGATTTGTGGGGGCGTGTTTGAATGAGGCATTTTAGGAGGGTGTGGACGAGTCTTAACTTTTAGAAAGATTACCTCTTTGGGTTTGAGACTTTAATCTTTGCGACTTTAAGGGTCTTATATATGCAAGAACAGTTTGTAACACTCCAAAGACAAAGGAAAACATGAAATCGCATCATATGACCCCTTTAACTTTTTAGCATGTCCAGTTAAAATGTCTTGAGGTCAATTTAGAATTTTTTTGAATGGGTTTTTGGTTAAATTCCTGAAATGAGGTCTTTGAAGACTATCATGAAGATTATCATGATGAACAAAACATGTAAGAATTATAAATCCTTTTTGGTCAACTAATTTTCTGCAATGAGCCTAAAACATAAAAAGTCAACGGGAAAATCCTATTGAGTCTTTGTCGAGGGATGATAACTTCCAGACTGGCCTACAAAAATACATCAGCACTACAGCACTCTATGACTGTATAAGTACAGCTGTGCTTACATGATGCTGGAAGCAGTGAGTTACAGGTCATCAGGCACGTGGTGAGCAGTGATGTGAAGATGAAGGTGTCAGAAACATTAACACACAGTTCAGTTTCCACATGCTTCAACAAAGGCTGTGCTCCATAAAATCAGATTTCAACACTTCTGTTATAGGTACATTAACTGTCCATTTTCATAAAGCATTCACATATTAGAAAACCTAATGGACCAAATGCTGGTGTTTCATTCAGAACGCACCTGGCTCTTAATACCCTGTTGAGTAATGAAGGTCTTCAATGCTCCGGTCTCAGAGTTCTGGGGGTACCCAAAATCCAGGATTTCTATAGTAAGGGCAAAGAGAAAAACTATGACTATGTGTTGAACTCATATAGCAGTATACAGCAGTGCTACAGAATCCATAAAGTCAAAACTTTGGAGTTTTGATTTTGGTTCACGTCTGTTAGTGTTGAGGTCATCTAATATACTGGTGTACTCTTAAACATGTTGACAAAACAAACTTTTAGATAAACGCATTAAAAATAAATAGCCTTTTTTTAACCAGAAAAAAACAACCCCCTAACCCCCACTTTCATAAATATTTATTTAAAAAATATATTTTTAATATATAATATGATGAAACATATAATATAAAACTATATAATAAACAAGTATACATTTTAGGGAGTTAAATTATAAACATTTTAAATGTTTAATATTTTAGATAATATTTAGTAAAGTTATTATATTGTTTTAATTAAATGTAATGTATACATAAGATTTAAATTAAATGTAATTGTATAATATTTTTAATTAAATTATAAATGTTGTTCAAGTAAAAGACAGTTTTTAAATTATATTACACTAATGCTTATGTTTTACAGAGCTTCCCAACCATCAAATTTATTTTTTAAATGTGTCATTGCTTCTGTCCATTGTACATTCTGTAAAGTGAGATTTTATATGAAAGGGATGTAAACTACAGCTTAAAAAAAAATGTCAGCATCTTCAATAAAGAAAATCGTGCTCATCAATCCATGTCATTGAGTCTTAAATGTCAGGTATCACAAGGGATTCTAAATGTATTGAGCATTATAATCAGTCATGGCAGTTCTGTACAGTCATGGCCAAAAGTTTTGGCAGTGACATAAATTTTGTGTTTTGCAAAGTTTGCTGCTTCAGTATTTGTAGATTATTTTTCCACATGTTTCTATGGTATACTGAAAAACAATGACAGGCATATCATAAGTTTTAAAGGCTTTTATTGGCAAAAAAATATGAGTCAATATTTACAGTATTGACCCTTGTTCTTCATAACCTCTGCAATTCGCTCTAACACCCCTAGTAATGATCTTCGAGCCACTTCTTTATCACTCTTGCTTTGTGACATGGTGCTCCATCATGCTGGAAAATGCACGGCTCATCACCAAATTGCACATGAATCATTGGAAGAAGTCGCTCATGCAGGACGTTTTGATACCATTCTTTATTCATAGCAGTGTTTTTGGGCAGAAATATGAGAGGAGAGCCCACTCCCTTGGTTGAAAAGCAACCCCATTCATGGATGGTCTCAGGATGCTTCACTGTTGGCACGTCACAGGACTCATGGTAGCGTTCACCTTTTCTTCTCCAAACAATTGATTTTCCAGATGTCCCAAACAGTCGATTATCAGAGAAAATAACTTTGCACCAGTCTTCTGCTGTCCAATCCTTGTACTTCCTGCAGAATTTCAGTCGGTCTTTGATGTTTTTCTTGGAGAGAAGTGGCTTATTTGCTGCCCTTCTTGACACCAGGCCGTTGTCCAAAAGTCTTGGCCTCACTGTGCGTGCAGATGCTCTCACACCAACCTGCTGCCATTCCTGAGCAAGCTCTGCACTGGTGGTGACACGATTCCGTAGC
>NW_015644168.1:118338-128815 GCF_001515625.1 Sinocyclocheilus rhinocerous
TTTTTCCACATGTTTCTATGGTATACTGAAAAACAATTATAAGCATATATCAAACGTTTTATGGGATTGAGATCCGGGGAGTTGCCTGGCCACGGATCCAAAATTTCAATGTAATGATCTTCGAGCCACTTCTTTATCACTCTTGCTTTGTGACATGGTGCTCCATCATGCTGGAAAATGCACGGCTCATCACCAAATTGCACATGAATCATTGGAAGAAGTCGCTCATGCAGGACGTTTTGATACCATTCTTTATTCATAGCAGTGTTTTTGGGCAGAAATATGAGAGGAGAGCCCACTCCCTTGGTTGAAAAGCAACCCCATTCATGGATGGTCTCAGGATGCTTCACTGTTGGCACGTCACAGGACTCATGGTAGCGTTCACCTTTTCTTCTCCGAACAATCGATTTTCCAGATGTCCCAAACAGTCGGAAGGGAGCTTCATCAGAGAAAATAACTTTGCACCAGTCTTCTGCTGTCCAATCCTTGTACTTCCTGCAGAATTTCAGTCTGTCCTTGAAGTTTTTCTTGGAGAGAAGTGGCTTCTTTGCTGCCCTTCTTGACACCAGGCCGTTGTCCAAAAGTCTTGGCCTCACTGTGCATGCAGATGCTCTCACACCAACCTGCTGCCATTCCTGAGCAAGCTCTGCACTGCTGGTCACACGATTCTGTAACTGACTCCTCAGGAGGAGAGGGTCCTGGTGCTTGCTGGACACTCTGGGACGTCCTGAAGACTTCTTCACTGCAGTCAAACCTCTCTCCTTGAAGTTCTTGACTAACAAGAACACAATGATTGGAAGCGCTTCTTCCCTCCTTTTATAGCAATCAGTCTGTGCTCTTACAATCGAATTAATATGATAGTGATTTGACCTGACTAGTACTCATTCACACTTTCTCATGTGCTGCTGATATTAGTCAATTAATGTTAGCTGGTCATTTTGTGTCAGGATCAAAAAACAGTGAAATTAGTTTTTTTGTGAAAAGTTCATTTTTTGGCCAATGAGGGTTTTAGCAATTATTTAAAATGCATCTGATCACTCTACACAATAATCTAGAACCAATGTGCATGAACACCACAACAGCTTAAGCAGCAAACTTTGCAAAACACAATTTATGTCACTGCCAAAACTTTTGGCCATGACTGTAGAGCTGCTTTATAGCTGAAAGTAAATTTGTTTCATAGCTGATTAACTGTGCAACACTGACAGTGTTATTTTCCTGCTTATTACTGTGAAGCTGCTTTGAAACAGTCTGTATTGTATAAAGTGCTATACAAATAAATGTGACTTCACTTGTATATTAACAGCATCCATCTCAGAGAGCAGAGGAGATGTCTGTCTGTCTGTGCAGTATTTTCTTTAGGTTTTGATTTTCTCATTGACATTTCATAAAAATCAAAACCTAAAAAAACAACAGCACAACAGTTGTGGGACTGACTGGAACTGGAGGGAAAAGAAAACTCAACTGCAGTATAATCAATGTTACGTTAAGCAAAGCAGTCAGGCGGATATCTTTTTACTTTATTAATAATTTAAGGATAATTCAGGAATGAGAAGTCCTCATACCATCGAGAAGCTCGTAGATCAACACAAAGTTGTTCTTGATGTTCTCCTCGCTGATCTTGCCGAAATAGGCAGTCATGACGTCACACATCTTATAGAGGAACTCAAACACCATGGCTGCGTTGACATTCTGCTTGGTAACGGCAGCCAGCCAGATGTTGGAGCGCTTGACGTGGAAGAAGCTGGTGCGGGCGATGTTGTTGACGGGTGAGCGTACCTGCTGGCGAGCGTGGATCACGTTCACGCGGAACGCATCCACCGCATTCCTCCTGCAGAAAGACCATCATGATGGTGTGAGATTGGTGTCGATTTATCCGAAACATAATTGTTAGATTAACCAACTAAACAGAAAAATAATAGATTATTTGCCAGAAAAAAAACAAGAGTTAGTTGCAGCCTTATCAAACAACTGGGCTGGTAACCCAAAAACTGTTCACCTAAAATCGCTCGATAGTTCTGGTATCAAAAACTCAACACTATACCTACTCAACACCTCCATCAAACTGACACCTTGTACGTGACTGATAGGACTGCTCTATTTAAATGTGTAATATTAATTCTAAAGTGAAGTGCACAAGAGATTTTTACATTTGTTTGTAATTGTTTAGCATTAGCATGTTGCCAGGCTAACCACATGATAAGCACTAAAAAACCTTCTTCAGCAAAAAAATACTTATCACATCCAAAACTTGGGTATAAGAAAAAGTCTAATGTCTGACTCTAAAAGTCTGATTTTAATTTCATTTCTGAGGGTTCATGTGCCAGCCAAGCAACTACCATTGAGATGCTGCCCTAAACAGTGTCCTATCCAGGTGCAACAAGATTCCAGTAGCAAATTTTAGATTGAAAGCAAAATGCAGCGTGAAACAAAAAGAAAAATCAGAAAAGCATTTTCTCTCTCATACTGCACAGCACAAAATGCATAGGGTACTCTAAGCGACATCTTTTAAGCAACTGACAAAATGCAACTTTTTGAGGCTGGTTAGGACAGAAACTCGGATTAACCTGGAAGAGATCTTGAGTACACCTACAATTCCTTAAAGTGGCAATAAATCAGAAGTAGCGGCAAATCTTTTCTTCCATTCTGTGATGTACATCCATACAGTCAGTGTAACAGATTAAAAAAAGAAAATGTTGAGCAAGACTTGGTTCTGTGCATTGGTTGTTGATTGGATGTTGAGATGTGAGCTTGCATGGGCAGAGTTTAAGTTAACGTCACCAGAGAGGCGTTTTTTCCCCAGAAGATTCAACTATGACATTCTGATTTAATATTACAAGGTCAAAAAATGTTAAACATATACACAAATGAACTGTAGACAGGGAGGGCTTTAATTTCATGATGACTTTAAATGCTGTCTAGGTAGGCACCTCAGTAGGTTTTGGAACCAAGCTTGTTTCCTTTATCCCTCACTGGGTTTATATATAAAAATAAGCATCATCACTTCATTTCAGCTGTCTGTTTTTACGCTACATACACTGTTTCAGCCCCTCTCGTTTTCTTCCCAGAGTTCCCTTTCCTCCAGGCACACACACTGCGACTTCATCTAATGATACAGCCCTGCATGCGTGCATGAACACACACACACACTGCGACAGTATAAGTTGGCAGCGATGTACAGACCCACTGTATCCATAGCAACCGTTCTCTGCAGAGAACATCTCTGTGGTTTTAAAGGATGCCTGGATCTTCCAGAAAGGAACTTCCAGGCAATCAGAGGCCTAACATTCTAAAATTCTAACCGTGATCTAAAATTGATCTTCATTGTATTCCACACTGCCGTTTCTCTTTACATCCCGAAGATGGAACTGGGTCACACATAAAAAACAGGTGGGTCACAACATTTGACTGCTTTTATTCATACAGAATCAAATGAAACAAACAGATCTGACAGGGTGAATAAAGAAGGAAAAGAAATGTGGAAAAGGAAGCACATCAGGAAAAATTGATATGCATGAACATGAAGGACATGTTGATGTTATAACCTAGATCTACCTCCTGTTGAAGCAATCAAAGCCCAACTTCTCCACAACCTCACATTTCCCTGACTTACCCGATGTCATCACGGTAGACACGGGAGATCAGCACCTCGCCCTTGTGGTTGTAGATGAAGAGTCCTCCGATCATGGTGGTGGTCTCACTCAGTGTTCACGGGCCATGCTGGAAAACTGAATAAAGAGGCGGAGCCCAGCTGTAAGTCACCGGATGGGGAACTCATTAAAAAATAAGGACAAAGACTTTAAATTGTATGTACACTAGTGTTGGGCGCCATGCTTAACTGTCATCCTATCATCAGTCTGTGAGATCGCCGATGCACAATATTATCGTGCTAATTTATTTAATTATTTACTTAGTTTCTTTGCCAGAACGTGAACCATGTTTTTAAAAACAACCTTACAACTGGGAAATATGTTACATTTGGAAGAACTGAGATTTATATTAAAAGATAAATTATCAATTTTCATCAAGATCTGGAAACCAATAAGACTGTTCTTACAGGCAGACTGAATATATTGCATTACATCTCTTTTTCATCACATCAGGATAAAAGATTGTATATTAACACTCTGTTGCTCATGTACAACATTCCTGATTTTAAAGCACTTGAAGTAACCTTTTACTCCTTTTGGGGGGGGGTTCTAATATAAAGCTTTAATGTTCTCGGCTCAAAAGTCATGTATTGTAGTGTTACAGCTAAGGGTGCTTGATGTCGTATGTTTCCCGTATAGTAGCTATTTTGTGACATTGTGTGTGTTGTTTCAAGAAAATTAAAATAAAGAGAAAAAAAAAACCTTACAGAAATCAAGCAAAAAAACCATAAGGAAGACAAAACAAAACACCCAATTTAAATGTGCAGACCACACCAATGGACATTCAAATATTCTTTCATTAAGTGTAAATGATCTGTGACAGACATATTAGGACAAATTATTAGCACACAATATTTGTGTTCACTTAGAAACATGTATTTATTTGAACTGAAACATAAGGATGAGTAAACGATGACAGAATTTTTATTAGCTTTTGAGTGAACTATCTGTATAAAGCTTCAAGACTGCAGAAAAACACACTAATGAACCAATCCTGCCTTCAGACTCATTTCAGTCTGTTCTGATGGATGAACGCTTAACTGTCTGACGCTTAACCCTATAAAGTCTACTGCATTATATTTGATAAGCCTTCTAAATAGTCAACATGATCAAAACTTTGATAAACTGTTGTACACAATGTATTACCATCCTTCAGTCAACTGAGTGATAGTAACTTTTTTAGCAAGTAAAATGCCTTTTATTACAAACTGTAAAAATGGCCACCTTCAGGTCATGATTTACATATCTTTTTGCTGTGAAATCTTTAATGATATTTAAAAGCAAGAATAGCTTTATATTGTTGGTAATATTTCAAGATAAACACTTACTAGACTGAAGCAACTTAGGTTTACTTGATTATCCATAATTTTGTTTTTAAATAAAAAATCAAATATGATCATCAGGCTTTTGAGGAAAGTTTATTAGTTCATCCCTCAATCATCATTGTATTGCACTGTTTTGTTTTGCCTCCACAATAAAAAAAACAGATTTAATTATAAAATTAAGCATTTAAATATTATCTCACTAAAACATATTATTGGGAGATAGAGTGACAAGTGAAATCTACAAGCCGTATAAATATCAGCATTTTTAATGATTATTTCATGTCAGGTTTTACATTCCCGGTGACTGACACACACCTCTCTGAATGACAGGAACAGAACAGCTTATGTAATTCTAAATCTTATGCAGGTGTACGTAACCTCTGCAATGAATTATGAGTGAAATTATTATTAATATACAGTCAGTCTACATAGCCTGCACACAAGATTACACAACCCACTCGACAACATAACAATAAAACCTGTCACAACAGTTCCAGCGCCCTATGAATATATTTGAATATTCATAAGAACATGATGAATATTATGATGAGGATGATGACATTTCTCAGCTCTACAGCATCCATCATGGCTGCTGATGGAAAACCAGAAGAGTTCACATGGCAATTCTGTCCCGGATTTGATAACATTTCGATTTTTTTCTTCCGATAATGATTTTTAATGAACGTGTCATTTTTCGTGATTCTCTGCCGTATCCGTCATGTCCCACTGCGACTGTCCATATCGCCCCAAAACCACTAATACATTTAAATACATGCTGTTTGCTTTCTATATCGTCGTCTCAATAAAACAGATTTTATTTAATTTAAAATATTTGTCCGAGATGGACCGAAATTGTTGACAGTAACGTTATGTGCCGCTAGCCGCAGCTTTTTCCATTCAAATGCAAAGACATAACGATTTTAAGCGTATTAAATGATGTTTTCTTTAATTATCGGCTCCCAAATACTCTATGTTATTCATTTAACACATTTCCATCAGTGACTCTAACGTAAAACGTAACGATTTTAAGCGTATTAAATGATGTTTTCTTTAATTATCGGCTCCCAAATACTCTCTGTTATTCATTTAACACATTTCCATCAGTGACTCTAACGTAAAACACCCGCGTCCGGCTGGTTAAGCTAACTAACTAGCCCAGCTCGGTTGTGTCACGACTGACCCGACGGTGGATTCCCTCACTCACCTCTGTGTGTCAGTCTCTGTGTCCCTCCGGACCGGCTCAGCAGAGGCTGCTGTGTCCGCTTCTGACCGAAGCTCTGTGTTATTCCGCGTATTCGGTGTTTTAGGCTGCGGTCACCGTTCACTCATGAATCCAAGATGTCGCCGCCGCTCCCTCTGCAGCCGTCAGCTGACACGCACGCGCGCACAGCACACATGTATTGTTCACGACCCATTGACTCGATCGGTTTTTAGCAGAAGTGCTGTTATTTGCTAAACTCAAGTTGGTTTGCTAACCTCCGCAGAAGAAAATAAGGTCATTTAGATAAAAGGGACACTTTACATGTGTCATTTGAGATGTAGGTAAGCCTTTAGCCTAGTAGCAGATAACAAACAAAAACAAAATGCTACACAGTCACAGACAGTGCTTTTATCTACGTGTTTAAGTAAAGAATAAATACGGTAATAAAAAAAAAAAAAGAGTACACTGTCATGATATTTCCTATCAATTAAATACTCGTTTAAAAAGAGCATTTTAATTATGTCAAATTAAAAGTTTTACATTTTAAATCATTTAATAAAGTAGGCGTACACTTATTTTGATGTGTTGACTAACATAAAGAACACATTGTGCTTGATTATAATTTTAACTGTAGTTTGTTACCCAATATTTTGTTTTTACTTTACATTAATTACATTTATTATATCTTAAATGTATTAAATTCCAATGTAGAAAATATATATTACACATTAAAATGTACTTAGGTGCTTCAGAAAAGCACTGTACAGTTGAACTAATTGCATTTAATATACATTTAAACTGTAATCGCTTCATTTTCATGTAATTGTAAATAACGCAATTAATTAAGTCTAAAAACTTTACATTCATTGTATTATTTTAAAGCATATAATTTTTTTCTATAATAAATTAGCCTATCTTTTTTAAAGTATGCTAAAGTGTGACTGTCATACAGCTTCATTTTCTCAAAATGCATAAAATGTTCGTGTCATAGTAAAGTGTCACACACCATTACACATATAGCTCAAACAAACATGTTTTTTTTTTCCACTATTTGTTTTCCAATCCCTAAAGTTTTAACAAAGGTAATGCAGCAGCATCAGTGTCCACACTCTGAACATTAAAATGAAAGGAGAAAGTATTTTAACAAGTTACACACACTAGCATTAAAAAAGATCGGACTGTAATGTCTCAAGAGAACAGAGCTATAACTGGATCTGACAAAATTCTTCTGTTCTAAATATGGCATCATGTGCTTAATGAATATTCAAATGTTGTGTAAATAAACTTGAAGACTGTTGGAGTGGATTTGACTCCAGATGTGTGCGTTGGGGGACCAGAAATGGAAGTTTTTCACTTGTGCGATTGATGATGCTTCATCTTGTCAAATGAAGGGTTATCATGTGTTCAGTCTGAGTTGTATATAAATTACGGCTTGTCCCTGGATCTTGCTTTGATACAGTGGAAATATAAATCATAGAACAGCTCTTCTGAGAGCCAAAGAGAATGAAATATATTCTTCTCCCTTAAACGCTGGCAGACTGTCAGAATCAGTGTGGGAAAACTTTCTTTATGAGAATAAAACAGATCCACCCATCATTTTCTACCACCTTAAATGGAGCATGAGTGGAAATTAGCTGTGACTTCCCCCCAAGCACATATATAAAATTCCCTTGTGTTTCTTGTTAAAAAGAAGTTCTTAATTGTATTGAATTTGCACTTGTACTTCATACTAAAACTCCACTTAAGTGCGTTTAAAGAGAGTACACTTTCATGCCTGTTTCTTAAAGGGGTCATATGATGCTTTTTTAAAGATCATTATTTGGTGTATTTGGTGTAACAGAATATGTTCTTGTACACTTTTAAAAAGTGCACTTTGTGATGTCAAATTACATTTTTTTTACATTGAAGTACATTTTAAACCCTTGTTTTAATAATCTTTTGTCATGCTTTAAAGAAGCACACTTATTTTGATGTGTTGACTAACATATTACATACAAGTTTCAATAGAAATAACATTAATGTATATTTTAGTTTATTATAAATGCTTGTCAGCACATTCGGCAGTATACTTTAACCATATTTCAAAGACAACTTCTGTTGTCTGTAATTATAAAATTACAAATAGCGATATACACTAAAGTTCAACTAATTGCATTTAACATAAATTTAAACCATATTTTCATTTAATTGTAAATAACATGCATTTAAGTGTCCAAAGACATCACATTCAGTTTGCACTTGAGTATGTTTTTCTAAAATATATTTTCTGTAATTAGTAATTTTGTTTTAAAAAGTGTGCTAAAGTGTACTTCTTCTTTTTTTACAAGGGGCTGTTTGCTGAAAACACATTCTTTGGTTGTACGTTTTAAGGAATTATGTAAAAAACAAATGGACTTCATTATGTTATGTCTTCATGACTGCAGAAGAATAAAAGTGATTTTCTTTTCACACAAAAACTAGAAAAGATGCACTCAGTGTTTAGGCAATAAACTATATTTATAAATAAAACAATTTGTTTTGTTTTGTCGTAAAACAGTGTACAGCGAGTATTAAATTGAACCATTCAATACTATCTGTTTCCAATAATTAAAAATGTGATAAATGCATCTGAGAAAAAAAAATGGAAGGTGTTCAGAGAAACAATGAAGCAGAGTGCTGATGGTTAATGATGACAGACATTAACATATTAAGTACTGTGTTGTTTGAGGAAGAGTGAGAGAGTGAAGAGAGCTGCTCTCCATCATATAATAATAATAATAATAGTGCATCTTTAGGTTGCTTTAGGAGTGCTGATAACATTGAAACAACATCACTGTTGCAGGTTCAGTACATGTAATACAGGTGCACTGTTACAAAGAATAACATTACAGGACTGAATATCTCCCAGTTAAGTTCTTTAAATCAACATCAAACCATAATTGACTTGATTTACTTAATAAATGTCCCTGGTCTTCTTGTGCACAATTCATCAGTTCAGGTTATTAAAACAACAAAACAGATGAAAAACATCATGCTTTAACAAGTTCATTTTAACCCCAAGAGTAAGACTTTAAAAGTCCCGTCTGTAAACTTAAAAACTCTCTCTTTTTCTCTCTCACTCTCCACCATTCTTAGCAGAAAATTAAAGCCATAAATATAAAATAATTGCCAAAGATTCTATCTTTTGATAGCATTTGTCTTTTTTAAAAAATCATTAAAAATGATTTGTTCATCCTTAAAAAGCAAAAGGTGATTTAGAAGTAAAAGATATCCTCACTTTCTTCTCATATCATGCTTTTCTCTCCTGCTTAATTTAGTTAATCTTTGATTGAAAAACATATATTGAGGTTAATAAACCAGTCAGAGGACAAAATATTAAAAAATGCAGCTAAAGTACATAAAAAGTACACAAAAACCAGCAAGCATTCACCTTCATCACTGCATCGCACAGAGTCTCCTTAAAGGGCATGATGGGATACGTGATCTGTTCCAGTCTTCTTCACTGAAGAAAGTGCAAGCCACAGGACACAGGAGGGACATTAGGAGGGACACTCAGCCACTAAAATGTCAATGCATCTCATTCTTGTCTTCCTCCTCATCTTTTTTTCTTGATTTCACAGTGCCTTGAGCATGTGAGTCGACCCTCGGGGTCACCTGAAGAACATCACATGACGTCGACGAAGAACTCACTGGGGTTCCCCATGGCCATGCGGAAAGACTGGCGCGAGGCTGTGAGTTCGGGCGGCACTGAGGCCAGGTCTCGGTCTGGAGGAGAGCCCGGCGCTGCTGTAACGAGTGGCTGTGTCTGTGGCTGTGGAGGGAGGCCGGGCGCTCCACACACCAGGCTCTGGACGCTCCGGATGGTGTGTGAGCTACGCACGCTGTGTTCGCTAGGGGGTGCCGCAGAGCACTCGCTGGGAGCCTTCTCTCTTTTCTCGGACTCGCTGCCGCTGCCGGATCGGCCTCCAGACTCTTGCGTTCCAGCCGCTGCGTTTGCGTCATTTTTACTGCCGCTTCGATTCGAGCCACTGCTTCGACTGCCTGTGAGCGAAATGAAAGAAAGGAAAAGAAAAGTGAGACTTCCTGTTTAAGTCTAATTCTTCGGTCACTTTTCAGTGTATACGCCTTGTCATTGGATCACATATAATAAGGGCAGAGAAGTTGACCACAGGATCAGAAAGAGGCATTAAAGTCACCATGAAATCAAAATGGAAAATTCTTATTGTTTAATGGAATACTGTAGTGTTTATTATAAATAATTTATCTGTGCACTTCATTTTTTTTTTTAATTCATGTGCTCTCATAATCTTTAATCAAAAACG
>NW_015644168.1:128825-141134 GCF_001515625.1 Sinocyclocheilus rhinocerous
ACATTACTCTTAGGACATCGCAAACTAATTTTTTTCATGAATATGACTTAACCTGATGGAGGACGCGCTCTGTCATTCAGGCAGTCTCTCTCTCTCTCTCGCTGTTTAGGCATGTTTTGTGCCGTTGATCGTCATCGTCATCCTTATTAAATAAAACATTTATTCATGCTTGGGTGTCAGCGGTGAATCCAGTGGAGAGAAATCCCCCACCACTAACTGCAAACTGGCTGGCAGATCTGCCTCCATTTTGTTAGCAACACCCCACCTTCCAACATTCAATCAATTCCCGAAGGACGAAATGAAGTCCCGCCCTCTCATTTCAGATGCCGTTTCACTCAGATATACATCACAGTAGAGAAGAAAAGCCAATCGCAACTTCCGTTTCATGTCGACTTTAAGGGGCGATATTTGCCCCCTGGAAGTGATTTCCTGGGCATTTTTCTTTACCTTTGTGAGTGTGTGTATATACTGTATATATATATATATATATATCAATCGCCATCGCAAGGGCTGTGCCAAGTGTGTGACCGCACAAGGCCTTGCGCCTCTATGGGCCTCATGCCAAAATAAAGTGTTTTTGTCCTACAAAAGACTATAATAGCTAAAAATCATAACTAATAGTGAGACTATGTGTATCATGATTCTGTATTATAATGTTTCTTAAAAATGTAGTAGAACTTCGTCAATGTTGGGCGGAAACCTTGTACGTTCATAACTTTTCAGGAAATTAGAAGTGCATCGCATTACGTTTTCATCAATTTACACATTGTAAAGTTTAGTGGAGCTATGTCGGCACCCAATTTTTTCTGACATTTGGCCAAAATGTCATGTTATTAAAGATGAACTTCTTGCTATGATTGATGGCAAAAAATCTGTGAAATTCAATAACAATTCAAATTTTTAGTATCTCTTTTAGTATCTTTTAAAAGGTTATTTTAAAATGTATTCCTGTGATGCAAAGCTGAATTATTACTCCAGTCTTCAGTGTCACATGATCGGTCAGAAATCATTTTTCGTCATCGTTTTATTTAATTGGGCACGTGCAGTTTTTGCCCCCATATCCTGAATTTGGAGGGCATCATTGTCCATGGTGGTGGCATTTTTGCCCCAAGCCCCTGGTTAATTTCCGCCCCTGATCGAACGCAGTCTCACCTTCGCTGTGTGGGCTGCCAGCGCTGCCGCCCCCTGCAGTGAAGCTGTGGCTGGGGTCGTGCACAGGGTGGGGATTGTACGGGTGAGGGATCGGGTATTGATAAGGGAACGTGAGCGGCCAAGGAGCTACACCAGAAGCTGAATTTTCAGCATTATTACTCCAGTCTTCAGTGTCACATGATCGGTCAGAAATCATTTTTCATCATCGTTTTATTTAATTGGGCACGTGCAGTTTTTGCCCCCATATCCTGAATTTGGAGGGCATCATTGTCCATTGTGGTGGCATTTTTGCCCCAAGCCCCTGGTTAATTTCCGCCCCTGATCGAACGCAGTCTCACCTTCGCTGTGTGGGCTGCCAGCGCTGCCGCCCCCTGCAGTGAAGCTGTGGCTGGGGTCGTGCACAGGGTGGGGATTGTACGGGTGAGGGATCGGGTATTGATAAGGGAACGTGAGCGGCCAGGGAGCTACACCAGGGTGAGGCAACGGAGCCAGAGTGTCCTGGTCAGATGCCCCACTAGAACCATCATGGTCATGCAAGGTGAGACTGGCCATATCTGAGACAGAAGAGGAACAAACAGGAGGGAATAAAGTTTACTCCAAATGAATAAATAAAAGATGCTTTGACGTGAAAGAGTGGGGACAAATCGAAGAACTAAAGATCAGGAACTCACTGCCACACAAGTCACCAAAGATGTAATAGCACTGTTCAGAGAAGGTGATCTTGTTGACAGTGTGCCGTATGTAGCCAGCTTTTAGCAGGTTGCTGGTGTATTTGCGTGCCTCCCGTCTATCAGTAAAGCCCTCGACGTGATGATAGATCCAATCCACCACATCTGAACCTGAGAGGAAAACTAATATTTTACTTCTGAAGACACTAGCGGAATATCCACATCCAACTTCAATTTAATGAATTCTCGGAAATTAATTATTATTTAAAACAATTAAGATTGTTACCAATAAAATCAAATACAAAAGAGGTTGTAAATTCACCCTTGTGAAAAAGAAGTAGCCTTTAGAAAAGAGTACTTATTATGAAAATAAGGTTTTTGAATTTTACTTTATAAGAGCATACTTGAGTGAACTGAGTATAATACATTTGCGTGCTATTTACATTTTAATTAAAATTTATTAAATAGTGTTATTAATTTATATTAAATGCAGTTTTTTTACTAAAGAGTGCTTTTTAGCCCACTAAAGTAGGTAGTAAGTAGTAAATATATTCGCTATTATACATTTGTAATGATGAAGTTGAACTTAAGTACATTTAAAATACAATAACTGTAATATCCAATATCACACTACAGTAAAATTATGATCAAGTACATGTGCTTTAGTATGTTAGTCAACACATCAAAATAAGTGTACTTCTTTAAGATTATTAAACATACTTAACACATAGTAATTAAAAGTAGTTAAAGTGGGACAACATAAGGATTGTAACTTTAAAGTAAAACATTTAAATTGACTTTTAAAAAGTGTACTTAAGTGTGTTGGAGAAACGGTCAAGAAAGTGTCACTCTTTAAGTGCATATAAGTGGTATTTTATTCAATTATTATTATATTATCTATTACAGTTTTTACAAAAATATACTTTCAAGATTTGAAACACACTACTAGTGCACATTCAATACAGTTAAAGGGATAGTTCACCCAAAAATGAAAATTCTGTCATTAATTACTCACCCTCATTTTGTTTCAAACCCGTAAGACCTTCGTTCATCTTCGGAACACAAATTAAGATATTTTTGATGGAATCTGAGAGCTGTCTGACCCTGCATAGACAGCAACACAACTGAAATGTTCCCAAGTCCAGAGACGTAGCAAGGAGATCTGTAAAATAATCCATGTGACATCAGTGGTTCAACAGTAATTTTAAGAATCTGCGAGAATACTTTTTGTGCGCAAAAGAAAAAAAAATAACGACTTTATTTTAAAATTCGTCTCTTCCGCGTCACGCTGTAGCGCCATTTTGGAGAATATCCGCTGACGTAAACAGCGTATCAATGGCGCTACAGGGTGATGCGGAGGAGACGAATTTTAAAATAAAGTCGTTATTTCTTTTTCTTTTGCGCACAAAAAGTATTCTCGTAGCTTCGTATAATTACAGTTGAACCACTGATGTCACATGGATTATTTTACAGATCTCCTTGCTACGTCTCTGGACTTGGGAACATTTCAGTTGCGTTGCTGTCTATGCAGGGTCAGACAGCTCTCAGAATCCATCAAAAATATCTTAATTTGTGTTCCGAAGATGAACGGAGGTCTTACAGGTTTGAAACGACTTCATTTTCATTTTTGGGTGAACTATCCCTTTAAGCACACTTCTTTTTCACACAGGTATAAATGGACAGATACTGACAATGATGAAACATCAAACATGAGATCACAGATAAAAAAAGAGGAATTTATTATGAGGACCTGTTTATCCCTTTTGGTGGCATTTTCCCTCCATGCTAAAGTTAAATTTTAAGAGTGAGGCTGCAAGTTTACCTATGAAGGCATTGGGGATGGTGATCTTTAGCCACATTCTGTCCCGCACCTCCAGCCCTGACTCTGGAGATGCCATTGCTTTGGCTACTGCTGCCATGTCGCTATGGATGGACAGATGGAAATCATCGAACCCTGCAGAGTAAAGCACAATGTGATGGTGCACAGCAGTCTACAGATGTGAGTGAACTTACAAAGACGTGCTCTGAACATCAAGATGTTGTAGCCGTTATCAACTGATCTAGGAGGAGTTTCTGATTTCTCAGACATCACAAATCAATCTAATTTCCCTTGTGAAAAAGAGGTGTGCTTAACTGTATTTAATGTGCACTTGTAGTGTACTTTAAATCTTAAAAGTACACTTTCATGACTCTCTTAACACTTAAGTGCTCTTTGTAATAATGCCAAATTAATAATAATTTAAAGTGCATTTAAAAAAAAGTTTTAATAATCTTTTGTCATGCTTTAAAGAAGTACACTTACTTTTATGTGTTGACTAACATACTAAAGCATACTAATACAAATTTAAACTATAATAAATTTTTTTAAATTGTAAATAACATGCAATTATGTGTAAACATTACATTCAGTTCATAGTAATAGATTCTCTTATTTTTAGTATTTTATATGTAAAAGTATTCTAAAGTGTACTTCTTTTTCACAAGGGCTGTACAGCCTAATTTTTATAATTTACTGCATGTGTTTTGTTCAAGACTACTCACAAATCTTTAATTTTCATTTGACCAACTCAGTTGGTAAGGGCTACAGTCACAACACAGTAAGCAGTGGGTTTGCAGATGAAGTCATCCTCTGGCGACAGACGGCAGGCACAGCAGAGGTGGATTATGGGAAGGGTGGGTGGATAAACACTTACGCTCAGTCTCTGGAATGGAGCTTGTGATGGAGGAGCTGGTGGAGGTGATTGTGCTCATGGAAGGGCTCATACCGTACACTGGGTACGCCCCCGTCATAGCGGCAGTGTGAGACACCCAGGCAGCAGGGTCTATGGGACGGATCGGCTCACCTGAACAAACACAGGGGGAGTAAACAGATGCCTGGTCACTTTAGATGCTACCAAAGAGGTCAAAAACAGTAATGTTTTAATTTGAACTATGAAAGTGAAATGGTTGCGAACAGCACTTCATGTTTAAAAGAATAGTTCACCCAGAAATTAAATTTACTCACCCTGAGGCTATCCAAGATGTAGATGAGTTTGTTTCTTCATCTGAGAAATTCAGCATTAAATCACTTGCTCACCAATGGATGCTCTGCAGTGAATGGGTGCCGTCAGAATGAGAGTCCAAACAGCTGATAAAAACATCACAATAATCCACACGACTCCAGTCCATCAATTAACGTCTTGTGAAGTGAAAAGCTGCATCTTTGTAAGAAACGAATCCATCATTGAGACATTTTAACTTTAAACCATCACTGCTGGCCAAAATTCAAGTCCATAATCCATAATAACACATCCTCCAGTGAAAAAGTCCATTCCCTCTCACAACAAAATCCACTGACATATTTGTTTAGAATTTTTATTTACATATTTGTTTTCAGAGCTTGAACTTTTGAAGATGTTTTCACTGGAGAAAGCAATATTATGGATAGAAGAGCGATGGTCTGAAGTTAAAACTGTCTTAAATGAGGATTTGTTTCTTACAAACACGCAGCTTTTCACTTCACAAGATGTTAACTGGTGGACTGGAGTGGTGTGGATTACTTGTGGATTATTGTGATGTTTTTATCAGACTCTCATTCTGACGGCACCCATTCACTGCAGAGGATCCATTTGTGAGCAAGTGATGTAATGCTACACTTCTCCAAATCTTATGAAGAAACAAACTCATCTACATCTTGGATAGCCTCAGGGTGACTTCATTTTCATATATGGGCGAACTATTTCTTTAATAGCACTGTAACGCAGTAGCTCTCTTACTTCGTGGGAGGGTGAAACAGCTACGAGGGTTTGGATCCCAACATTTGGCCACAGTCAGTGTGATGGGTCTGTAAATGTGAACATACACAAAAAAAACATCAGTGCTGATATAAATCTCATTTAGTCCATAATGAGAGCATGGGACATCACAACGCTCACTTCTTACCCAGGTTTATGGACAATCTCTCGTAGCACCCTCACTGCGTCATCATTACTCATGTTCTCAAAGTTGATATCGTTCACCTACAACAAAACAAGCAACTCGTAGAAATCACAAACAGCCACCATGATCAGGAATATCTTACAGTATAAATCAAACCTGCAGAAGCATGTCACCAGGCTCAATGCGTCCGTCAGCAGCCACCGCACCGCCCTTCATGATGGAGCCGATGTAGATTCCTCCATCGCCCCTTTCATTACTCTGCCCGACTATACTGATGCCCAGAAAATTATACTTCTCTATAGTAAGGGGGAGAGAGAAAAACAAAAATGAAAGATGAACAGCAGACTATAGATTTAGTAATGTGAGAATGCAACATTTTTATTTTAAACTTTTGTTAAAATGTAAAAAGAAAAGGAAATCAATCCCCACTTTCAGTTTTTTTTTAAATTATTATTATTATTATTTTTGTTTGTTTGTTTGATTAAACAGTCTCTGGTAAAGATTTTGTGTTATTGGATCTTGGATTTTAAGCAGTTAATACTTTTATTCAGCAAGGATGCATTAAACTGATCAAAATGTTAGTAAAGACCTTTATAATGCTACAAAAATGTATTTGTGACCCTAGACCACAAAACCATTCATAAGGGTAAATTTTCTAAAAAAATGAGATTTATACATCATCTGAAAACTGAATAAATAAGCTTTGTTAGGATAGGACGATATTTGGCTGAGATACAACTATTTGAAAATCTGGAATATGAGGGTGCAAAAAAAATCAAAATATTGAGAAAATCACCTTTAAAGTTGTCCAAATGAAGTTCTTAGCAATGCATATTACTAATCAAAAATTAAGTTTAAATATATTTACAGTAGGAAATTTACAAAATGTCTTTAAGGAACATGATCTTTACTTAATATCCTAATGATTTTTGGCATAAAAGAAAAATCTATAATTTTGACCCATACAATGTATCTTACACATCAAAGTTTAATACTTTTAATAATATAACTTTTCACAATCTAATTAAATCCAGATGGAAGGCTGAAATTTCTGCTCTACATTTCTGTTCGTGTCTCATTACTAAATGTGGTTAGTGAATGTCATTCATGTTGTCTTTAACAGAGTGGTGCAGACACACAGATATACATGTGCACATACTCACCCATGTTTAATGTGACAGTTATGATGTTCAGAGACATGGTGGAGTCAGTTATGCTGCTGAACGACGAGGACTGGAGAGATCGAGAGAAAGAGAGCGAGAGATGAGGACACACTTAAAGAGACAAAACTTCAACACTGATAGCCATGAGGTTTATCTGGAGTCTCACCCTCTCCATTCTGGGTGCTTTGGGTTTCCGTCTGTGGCGGCGATGGCGTCTCACGAGACGTGACGATGTGCTCTGCTCCGTAGAGCTGCTGAACCTGTAGCAGCATCACAGATGACACACGATCTTCAAAACATCATATTCAGCCTGAAAATGTCTTTTGTGCACATATAATGCACATTACAGTCCTCTCAGCTCTGATTGGTCGTGAGAGTCACGTGATGCATACCAGCCAATCGTCTGCATTAGTGTAGTAGTGTATCAGAGCATGGAAAACCTTGCTTTGTGTTGGCTTTCCAGAGCATGTGATTTGAGTGTACATTAAGTAATCTTCATGAGGAGACGATATGAGGGGCCATAAGCTACAATTAACATGTATAGTTCAAACATATCTCTGACTCTTACAATTATATTCAATCTTTTTGTATATATAACTTTATAATGTCCATATTCAGATGACCTCTGTTAAGATTGGCCTCTTTACATATGAAAAATATCAGCATAGTTCACAGTCATTAATCAAGACAGGGCAGAAAGGGTCCTTGTCATAGGTTTTATTATCTTTATGCAAAAATACTTTGGACCCTTAAAAACTATTTTGGATCTTTAAGATTTTTTGGCATTTTGACATTATTTTCAGGACCATCAAGCTCATCCTGCCCTTTAATTCTCATTACGGTAATGCAAACTACAGAGTGTCATTCTTATTATTGTAACATAGAAAATAAAAATTAACATTTAAAAAAAAAAAACTTTTTTTTTTCTCTCAAATTTTTTTAGTGCTGTCAAACGATTAATCGTGATTAATCGCATCCATAATAAAAGTTTTGTTTACATAATATATGTGTGTATATACTGTGTATATTTATTATGTATATACAAATACAAACACATGCATGCATATATTTAAGAAAAATGTTATGTTTATAAATATTTAATATAAAATATAAGAATATGAATATATAAATGTATAAATGTAAATATTTTCCAAATATATACTGTATATGTGTGTATTTATACTGTATATACATAATAAATATACACAGTACACATACATACGTATATATAATGTAAACAAAATTTTTATTTTGGATGCGATTAATCGCGATTAATCGTTTGACAGCACTAATTTTTATTTGAATAATAAATAATTGAAAAACTAGTATTTTGTACAGTAATACAATAAAAATGGACTGTATTACTGTAATGAACATCATTGTTAAAAACGATGCGAAAGAAATGAATAGATTTTTTGAAATCATTGCGAAATAGTATTTGCACTGTAATACAATAACACTTGGACCTTATTACTGTAATAAATATTACTGCTAAAAATAATGTGAAAGAAATTCATTTATTTTGCTAAAAAAAATCAATGCAAAACTGTCTATTTTGTACTATAATGCAGTAAAAAATTACTGTATTACTGTAACAAAAATCAGCATTAAAAATAATGAGAAATTTATTTTACTAAAACATATTACAAAATAGTATTCTTTACTGAAATACAATAAAAAAATGGAGTGCATTACTATAAAGAAAATCATTTGTAAAAAATTATGAGAAAGACCATACCAGATGCACTACAATAATGTGAACTGAGGCAAATTGTCCTGAAATTGTAAACAATACTAAGGACATTTTTATTTTTTGTCAAATAAGATGCCGCATACAGAAATGTATAAATTAAAATATGAATGAAAAAATATCTTGGTTGCATGAATTTCCCTTAAAAATAATGATATTATTATTTTGAGAAGTAAAACATACAATAGTAATAAATGTACGTCATAATTTCTTCAAGTTAAACCAAACTTTTATTTTGGTGGTTTGTCGTGAAGATCTTTGAGTTTCATGTTTGTATTTGATGGTAGTTTTTCTCAAATTAAACTTAAAGTGAAGTGACTCTCAGAGCAGATGAAATTCATGTGTTTATGTCTGCATATTTTGAGACGACAGATGTTAAAAACACAGTGAGCATCACGTGTGTTTGAGTTTGTGTAGTAGACCAAGCTACACAGACATACTAGCAACATGCACTGACTGACTGTTGTCGTGTTTATTTCTGTTCTTAGAATAATCTACATCGAGTAAAAATGTGAACCTGGAGCACAAAACCAGTCTTAAGTCGCTTGGGTATATTTGTAGCAATAGCCAAAAAAACATTGTATGGGTCAAAATTATCCATTTTTCTATTATGCCAAAAATCATTAAGATATTAATTAAAGATCATGTTCCATGAAGATATTTTGTAAATTTCCTACCGTAAATATATAAAAACTTAATTTTTGATTAATAATATGCATTGCTAAGGACTTCATTTGGACAACTTTAAAGGCGATTTTCTCAATATTTTGATTTTTTTGCACCCTCAGATTCCAGATTTTCAAATAGTTGTATCTCGGCCAAATATTGTCCTATCCTAACAAACCATACATCAATGGAAAGCTGATGATGTATACATCTCAATTAAAAAAAGTTTGACCCTTATGACTGGTTTTATGGACCAGGGTCACAAATGTCAAGAGCTTATCATCGTTACTGACATTATTGACAAAGTGATCCTGATATGAAATTGTTTATCGCCCAGCCCTACATCAGACATCTGTTTCAAAAGAGTAAGAGAAATGCTTGTTTTCCATGACTGGTTTCTTGAAATAAGTCTGTGAGAGCAGGACTCACCTGCTAGTAGAGTCCTCCTCCTCTGAGTCGAAGAAGCTGGTGGTGTCCAGCTCACTGCTCATCAGTGTGGACGAGCTCTTATAGCCGGCGATCTCCGGCCTGCGCTCCGGCCGCGAGTGACCGTTCAACCGGCCTCCTGCAGCACACAACACTCATCAAACAAGCCTGTGTGTTTCCTCATCATTAGCCAGGACTGACTTATGGGTAAACTCACCATGGTCATGTGTATCTTTCCTACGAGGCCTCTCTCTCTCCCTCTCTCGGTCTCTGTCTCTGACTCTCTCTCGCTCTCGGTCTCTTCTCAGCGATGGACCCACCTCAGGCTCGGTATCATTGCCCAGGTCATCCTGACTTCCCACTGCATTCGCACTGGATCAAAGAGGAAGACAGAGTGATGAAGGACGAGTGTCCAGAAGACAGATGGTGACTAACACGTAGCTGAGTGACACGTGCCACACACACAATTCACACATGAAGGCTTTTTAAAGAGAACTCAGTCAATTAGTGATAGATGATGTATGAACAAAACCATTTCTAAACAGGTTTTACTTAATGATTAATTTGTTAATCAATTCGTAAAGCATCTGTAAATCATTGAACTATGAAGGAGTGTCATGTTAGAATCATAGACAACTCAACATTCAACCTATTCAATACAATTAAACAAAATCACTGTGATGAACAGCAGTATTGAACATGTAATTCATATTATAGTCAGATAAAAATAAAACCATTAAAAAAGTTACTTGAAATCCCATACAGAAATATATATTTATATATATATATATATACAGTATATATATACACACACACACATTTATTTTATTTATTATTATTATTATTTTCTTGAAAATATACTAAACAAAAAATGGCCCAAAATATATTAGTAAAATATATATTTACATAAATACATATTTTTGGTACATTTTTAAATATATTTATAAAACATAATTTTTTAAAATATATTTTTAAAATAAAATAAAAACTTTAACATATTTTATTTGAGTTAGCTGCCAACAATTCTCATTTTTGTAACTCGAAGTACTAAAATAACTCAAACTAAATAAACTAAAACTAAAACTAAAAAAAACTCAATGGACAAAAGCCCACAAAAAATTACTAAAACTTTAACTAAATTTAAAGTGAAAACAGAAAATACAAAAAGAAAAGAAAAGAAAATAGATAATATATTTAATAGTGTTTTCCTATAATAGTATAATACTATTATAGTATATCAATGATACTAAAGTAACACTGGAAAGAACACATGCACAGACAGTATGTGTTTCATTAGCCAGTCACGCCATAATCAAGCTTAATGAGCAGCATTTTCTAGCTATCTTTAAAGCTATTCTTTAAAGCTATAAAGCATCAATAGTACACAAAATGTGTACAGAAAACCAGTGGTTCCCAACCCTGGTCCTGGAGGCACCCCAACACTGCATGTTTTGCATGTCTCCTTAATGAAACACACCTGATTCAGATCATCATCTCATTAGTAGAGACTCCAAGACCTGGAATTGTTGTGTCAGAGAAAGGAGACATGCAAAGTGTGCAGTGTTGGGTTGCCTCCAGGACCAGGGTTGGGAACCACTGCAGTAAACATTCACAATGAAAACCTAATTATGGCTAATAACCATGGCCGGACTTACCATTGGGCTTGAATTGGCTGCAGCCCAGGGGCCCCGCCTTGTAGGGGGCCCCGCCTTAACCCGTTTACATTTGTTCAGTTATGTGCCAGTCAGAAATTATTAGCCGCATTTCAACTGCGCACACGGGCCAGCCGGGGCTAACAGCTTCCAGCTTCCAACTACAACATTCGAACCCATAATCAAACAGCATAAACTGGAAGTTATGATTTTTTTTCAC
The DNA here is from genome assembly GCF_001515625.1 of Sinocyclocheilus rhinocerous. Lineage (NCBI taxonomy): Eukaryota > Metazoa > Chordata > Actinopteri > Cypriniformes > Cyprinidae > Sinocyclocheilus > Sinocyclocheilus rhinocerous. Next base: position 140,441 of record NW_015644168.1, read on the forward strand.
ATGGAAAAAGGACACACGTATTAAATCACGTCTGCGCTGCGCCGAATCGCCGATTAATTTGTGATCACATGGCTACTTTAAATGGTCCCATTAAGCCTTTAGCCCAAAAGAGCGCACATTTACAAAGATAATGATAAATTCTCACATGTTCACGCCTCACTTCTTTACAGAGGATGATTCTATATTATATTAATGTTCCACTAAATTAATCTGAAGAGTTTTGAGCGCTCTTTCCCATCCAAAGACTATAGAATACCCTAATATCTTACAGGAACTTTGTCTCGTCTCACTACCACCACACAAAGTGGAGCAGAAATTTCATCAAAGCGATTTAAAAAAATAAAAATAGCCATTTACAGGGTTCGTACGGTCATGAAAAACCCAGAAAGCTTTGGAAAAGTCGTGGAAATTTATTTTACAAATCTCTATATAATAGAATATATGTTTAATCACGTCCTGAATCTCGGTGCGGGATTGCGCATTTTGGTTTTACTCATTTTCGCAGGTTTCGCACGTTTGGAAAATTCCCGCAAACATTTATTTAATATACAAATGTAGGTTAGATGAGTTAAAAAAATTCACACAGAATATCAGATTAAGTCAATCATTTGAAAACAGCGTGAGTGGTTCAGCTGTACCGCGTCTTCTCATTCTCACTCTCACTCTCTCAAAATTGCCTCACATCAGCGCATCT
>NW_015644168.1:142237-184053 GCF_001515625.1 Sinocyclocheilus rhinocerous
ATTTCTGTACCTGAATGTTTTCCACCAAAACTGTTTCTAAAACGAAATTCAAGTCCTGCGTTTAATTTATAATACTGGCTAAGCAAATTACAATATACTTAGCATTCTGACATTCAGTTATGTGATTATGTAGCCTAACTTATGTTCTCTGCATGAGTACAATCAACAACAAGTTACTGAGTAACTTTCAGACAAAAACTTCTGTTTTGCCCCATCAATGCGTCTCCGAGAAACACAGTGTTTTGTTTCTCAGCATTACACGGACAAGTAAATGGTTCAAACAGGCTATAAGTACAGTCGTTTGCTAAGTTAAATGAATTAGCAAAAAATCCCTGAAGTGATTTGAAGGCAGCATAAATGTCAGCTGATCCTGTGTGTTGGGGGCAAAGTACAGTGTTGAAGTGTTTCTGTATGTGAGGAGATCTTTGATTCATTTGTACTGAGGATCAGCAGCAGAGGGAGATCACAGGTTGCTGCTGTATTTCTCCTAACTGCTTTTGGCCTGTGTTCAGTGTATGAATAATTAACCTGCACGCAAACACACTCACACAGAGGGGAGTCATGCTGCCTGACAGACAGAACAGGAAACACACACACACAGACAGGAAACACCAGCACGACAGACAAGTATGCACACACATGTGGTTACACGCAGATAAAGAGACCCACTGACCAACAATGCCACAAACAGACCTGTGGGAAAACCAGACACCTGGAGGGCCACACACTGATACGGACAAGAAAATAAAAAACATCAAAACCTATATAAGGGCTGCACGATTTTGTCAAAATAAATCATTTTGGGTATTATTTTGACAAACATTGAGTGTGAAATTTGAACTGTGAAATCATAAACATTTAACGTCCAATAGAGCGAAACAGTAACCGCCCTTGTTCAGCAGCTTTTTTCCAATTCAGTTTCTCCACAGGGATTTTTAAAAAAATCATTAAGTAATAAAGCCATGAACCATAATGAATCTTTTAAATCAAACAATCCTTTCCTTATGAAGAACAAGGACACTACAGTATACTTTTAAAAAGAGTATTAATTACAGAAATAATAAACTCTAAAAAAAATACACTTAAGTGTGAACCGAATGTAATGTAACACTTAATTGCATATTAATTGAATTTAAATTAAATTTATATCAAATGTATATTCAATGCAATTACATGAACTTAAGTGTGCTTTTGTTGACTTAGGACTTAAGTACATCTTTATATTTCATAATTACTTCTAATGTATGACTAAAGTGTACTGTTGAATGCACTGACAAGCGTTTATTGTAAACTAAAATATATTTCAATGTAATTTCTATTGAAACTTGTATACTAACTAATATATTTTAAGTCGCAAGTTTAGAACATTTAAAATAGTTTATCTTTAAATGTAATATCAAATAACAATTATAATTAAGTGCTTTACGTGTGGTTTAGTCAACAAAGCAAAATTAGTGTACTGAATACATTTCTTTAAAGCATGACAAAAGATTATTAAAACAATGATTTAAAATGAAGTTTAAAGTATAGCTTTTTATCTGACATTAAGTGCACTTTAAAAGTGTACTTAAGTGTATTAAGAAACTTAAGTCATGAAAGTGTCTCTAAGTGTTCAAGTACACTTAGGTGGCCTTATATTTCATCTATATTATGTTATCTGCGAGTACAGTTTTTTAAATTCAGTTTTAAGATTTGAATATTCCTATAGTACATGATATGTAATGGATATGATATCATAGCAACAGTATATCATATAAACAACTAACAATGAATCAAGTGTGAAAACACCGCAAGAAAGAATCATAATGCACCCCACTGAAAAAAGACAAAACAAAATGCCACTCATTCACTTTAAACTTTGACTATTTATTTATTTAACTGAATTGCAGGCTTTCGCAATTTCTCTAAAGGCTGTATCGCATTTCAATTAGCTGTTCAGACCTAATAACGCTTCACCTCCACCAGGTCTTTCTTTTTCTTAACCACTTCCACATTCCCATCAAAATGAGCACTTAAAGCAAACAAAGCCTTTGTAAGTTAAACATCGATCTAAATTGATGAGCAGGTCTTTCTCTGAGGGCCTGTAGAGTTGATTAGATTTACAAGTAATGGGGTCTCCGGCTTATTGGAAAATTTGAACACGCACAGATCTGAGACTCGCACAGCTCCTCTTAACACACTCCTGTGATCAGCCAGATGTCATTAAGGGTATTGACGTGCTAGCGCTCTCGGGGTTAGGGCTCTGATTAGTTCACGTTAGAGGAAACCGGTGCCTTTGAGACCGAAGGGTAACGAGTTCATGTCAACACCGAGCGCTTCCGGTCTCTAACCACCTCCAGTGAGTGTATCTGACAAGATCACACACGGTATTTAGCAAACTGTGTGCTTTCTTGAAGTTTTTATTGTTTAATGTATTGTTTTGTTGTCACACTAAGGTTTATATTGTTTAATTGTTTCATGTTAAAATACTTTTTCCTATACCAGTTTACTATTCAAAGACAACAACAACAAAGCCATACGGTGTGAAAACTGTGGGTCTGAAACGTCTGGCTCAACCAGTGGTGTGATTTAGAGTAGCGGTCGACCGATATATCGCCAAGGCCGATATATTGGCCGATATCTGGCATTTTTCAAATATCGGCATTGGCCGATAAGTTTTTCTGTTTGGCCGATGTGTTTGAGGCAGGACTTTTATTTTGGCTGCGGCAGCGCCTGAGCACACAGTGCTCACATTCTCCCTCTTATTCACTGTTGTCATTCAGTTCTGTCTAATACGGATAGAAGTCTATCTAATAATCAGATAGAACTGTTAAACAAAGGAATTAAAATGTATACAAAAAAGTATTATAACGATTGCTTACCCAATGCATACAAACTTCCCAGATTACTTAGTGCCCTGTTGGTTACAGTGTTTACTTCCTTTTTAATTATATTTTTATTAAATATTTATTTATTTGTGAAAAATACTTTGTCTTCTAGAGTATAAGTATGTTTATTTTACACGTTTATTTTTTAATACATTTTCAAATGATTTCAAATTTCTTAAATATGAATTAAAATAAATAAAATTATATCGGCTTTATATCGGCCACCCTGCTTTCCAAGATATCGGCATCGGTATCGGCTGTCAAAAAACCCATATCGGTCGACCACTAATTTAGAGGAGTGACTACCTGCTTCAACAATGACAAATAGGAAAGCATTTGAGTAGAAACATAATTATATCATTAAAAAGTTGATGTAAAAACTGCTTTATGTGAAATTTAAATGTTCGTAAACAGTTTTTATTTGAGTGTTAATTTTCTTAAATAAATTGTATTAATTAATTGATTATACATAAACATTACTTAAAGTTTCGGTTTTTGGCTAAGTGAAAACTTTAATTTCGGTTTCTGTAAAAAATTCATTTTGGTACATCACTACTAATATTGACTGAATATGCATTATTTTGATCTGTTGGTGTACAAGTTAATAGACACATTCACTCACACACACACACTCACACACAGAGAAAGAGACAGTGCGGGACAGAGGGGTTACTGACTGGAAGGAAGGGGGTCTGGAGTCTCCGATGCCTCCTGTCCTCTCCAGTGGGGGCGGCAGATCGGCCTGAGAGTCTGCGCACACTGAACCGCCGTCAGAGCCATGAGAGCCGTCTGCAGACACCAGCTGTACAGAGACACACAGAGAAACTATGGAATTAGCTTATCTACAGCAAAGGAAGTTAAGCTCTATCTACAGCATCTGTGACATCTGTGTCTCATGCTAACATGCCAGTATTTACAACCATTCAAAGGTTTGGGTTCTGTCAAATTTTTTTATGTTTTTGAAAGAAATGTCGCTTAACAAAGCTGTATTTATTTAATAAAAAATACAGCAAAAACAGTAATATTGTGAAATATTATTACAATTCAAAATAACTGGTTTCTATTCTGAAAGAAATGTCGCTTAACAAAGACAGTAATATTGTGAAATATTATTACAATTCAAAATAACTGGTTTCTATTTGAATATATTTTAAAATAAAGTTAAACTGTTACTTTTAACTTCCTAACTTTTAAATTTCATGTGATGCAAAGATGAATTTTCAGCATCATTACTTCAGTCTTCAGTGACACATGATCCTTCAGAAATCATTCTAATAAAGCAATAAGCCCCGTGAAGCCGTGGTTTACAGTGAATTTATAACAGCTAAGGGGCGTTGTTAGGCACGACGCGAAGCGAAGCCCCTTAGCTGTTATAAGTTCACTGTAAACCACTGTATACGTAGTAAGGCTTCACAAAATAAAACAAAGCAAATAAAGTGTAATGATATTATTAAAAACAGTATTCTTCCACCAAACAATGTAGTTCCTCAGAATCAGTTGTGCTTGCAACAAAGTGGTTGCCAAGCAACAGACAAATGTAAACAAAGGTGTATGTTTGTAGAGTAATTTACAACAGCTTCGAACGTGGCTCAGCCAATCAGAATCAAGGACCGGAACTATCCGTTTTATAATATGCCGATTTGCTGTTCAACAAACATTTCTGATTATTACCAATGTTAACAACAGTTGTGCAGTTTCAGATTTCGTGATACGTTTTACTTTTCAGGATCCTTTGATGAATAGAAACTTCAAAAGAACAGAATTTATTTGAAATATAAATCTTTTGTAACAATAGAAATGTCTTCACTGTAACTTTTGATCAATTTAATGCATCCTCACTGAATAAAAGTATTAATTTCTTTAAAAAAAAAAAATCTGGCATCATTCTTCTAAACAGTAGTCTATGATAGATATATAAGCTTTGTGTCTATGCTTTATAAACAGTTAATTGAATAGATTTCCCGTTGTACAAGTATCACTGTAAGTGTATAGAACTGAACTTGTGTTGAATCTTAATCAAAAGCGTACTGTCCGCTTAGTTTTCTCAGTGTTTTAAAACCAACTGAGATCTGAGGGTACATGGGGCATGTCATAGTTTAGGAGGGGAATAAATGAATCAGAATGCCATGAACCCTATAATAATGATCATTAGGAGTGTCTTGGAAAGAGAGCTTTCACATGCCTGCTGGAGAAACAGAGAGCCTCTTATACGAGCACATCTGCTCTGAAACGTCCATGACACTGGCCACAATGTGCTGCATTGGAGTCCCAACACCACCCTAAATCTGTCTGATTGAATCTTCTCGTTATGGCCGGAATATTTCAGGAGTGTTTTTCACCCACCCTGTGACTTCACTTAGATAATCCAATCACAGCCAACATGGAAGGAGACAATGTGCTTTAAGAGCACAGCAGCACAGAGAATAAGCAGCCATTACAATTTGGGTAATAGTTTTTTTTTTGTTTGTTTTTTTACATTTTCCACAGTCTGAAGGAACAGCTCAAATAAAAGAAAGAAAGAAAAAGCACGAACAGATATGCTAAATATATAAAATAATAAATACAAAAACATCTAAATAAATAAAGTTTATTCTTATGATACTCTTATGATAAAATGGTACATGCAAAAATTATTTAGGCCTAGTTTAAGATTTATGTATTTGACAGCATGTATGGCGTCGTGTGGGTGAGCGGTTTGCTGATGTCAACGTTACACCTCTCCAAAGTGTCAGATGCCATCGAATGTGAGCATTTGCCCACTCAAGTCGGTTACGACGACGAACTGCAGTCAGGTCGAGACCCCGATGAGGACGACGAGCATGCAGATGAGCTTAAACAGTTAATTGAATAGATTTCCCGTTGTACAAGTATCACTGTAAGTGTATAGAACTGAACTTGTGTTGAATCTTAATCAAAAGCGTACTGTCCGCTTAGTTTTCTCAGTGTTTTAAAACCAACTGAGATCTGAGGGTACATGGGGCATGTCATAGTTTAGGAGGGGAATAAATGAATCAGAATGCCATGAACCCTATAATAATGATCATTAGGAGTGTCTTGGAAAGAGAGCTTTCACATGCCTGCTGGAGAAACAGAGAGCCTCTTATACGAGCACATCTGCTCTGAAACGTCCATGACACTGGCCACAATGTGCTGCATTGGAGTCCCAACACCACCCTAAATCTGTCTGATTGAATCTTCTCGTTATGGCCGGAATATTTCAGGAGTGTTTTTCACCCACCCTGTGACTTCACTTAGATAATCCAATCACAGCCAACATGGAAGGAGACAATGTGCTTTAAGAGCACAGCAGCACAGAGAATAAGCAGCCATTTTCACTTATTACACATTGGGTGATACTTATTACATTTTGGGTAATAGTTTTTTTTTTATTTTTTTTTTACATTTTCCACAGTCTGAAGGAACAGCTCAAATAAAAGAAAGAAAGAAAAAGCACGAACAGATATGCTAAATATATAAAATAATAAATACAAAAACATCTAAATAAATAAAGTTTATTCTTATGATACTCTTATGATAAAATGGTACATGCAAAAATTATTTAGGCCTAGTTTAAGATTTATGTATTTGACAGCATGTATGGCGTCGTGTGGGTGAGCGGTTTGCTGATGTCAACGTTGTGGATCGAGTGGCCCATGGTGGCGGTGGGATGTGAGCATTTGCCCACTCAAGTCGGTTACGACGACGAACTGCAGTCAGGGCGAGACCCCGCGCTGTCTAATCAGCATCTTGATATGCCACACCTGTGAGGTGGATGGATTATCTCGGCAAAGGAGAAGTGCTCACTAACACAGATTTAGACAGATTTGTGAACAATATTTGAGAGAAATAGGCCTTTTGTGTACATAGAAAAAGTCTTAGATCTTTGAGTTCAGCTAATGAAAAATGGGAGCAAAAACAAAAGTGTTGCGTTTATAATTTTGTTCAGTGTATATATACTCAATCACTAATCTGCCACAATAAATTGCTTTTCTGGCAGCAAAGGTTAATATATTTTAGAATTTTCTGTTGGCAGACTCAGATGGAATGACACTAGATCTAATTCTAACTGATGGATGCCAGATATTAAATTAAATTTTGTGTTTTACAGTAATAAACAGCTGACTACTCCCAGGTGTTGAAAGCGATGCAGTACCGCTCTGACCACTAGATGGCCCTCCAGCACACTTGCGTTGCTCTTTCAAAGCCTGCGAGCTCTTTGACGGACAGAGCCAAGTCCCTCCCTGCCCGACAGCTTCCACAGGCTCCGCTCTGCATGGGAAAGCTGCTGGTGTGAATCTGAAACGGGGGCAGTAAGAGGACGTGCATATTTCCCTAGCCCCAGGTTCCTGCCTCTCCTGGCCGCTGCATTGGAAAAGCGCATCTGAAGATGGCAGGGAGTAAAGCAGAGATAAAGAGCACACCTTGTGCTTCTCTGTGGAAGGGGAGATTTGAGAGACGGGAATCTGGCTGCATGTGTGTATGTGTGCTTAAATCCATGTGAAGGAATAGTTTGTGTTTCTCTTGGCTGAAAAAAACAGGGTGTGTATGTGTGTGTGTTTGGAAAAGAGTCAATGAGAGGGAGGTGATGCAAGTCTGACTATAGAATAAAAAATACTAGGGAATGTGAGTGTGTTACTTACATGTGCATTCATCTGTAAATTATACAGCAGAATGTAAGTGCATTGAAATTGTGCAACCAGGTGTGAGCAAGTGCCTCTGATTGAGTGTGTGTGTGAGTGTGTGTGTGTGTGTGTCTGTGCGTGTGTACAGGTGTACGTTTCTTGCCTTAAAGTCAAAATGAAATGGTGTTTAAAACCTATTTCTGTAATGTGATGTATTTCAGGATATCAACATGAAGAAACTACAGTAGCCTACATATTAAATTCAATAGGTCAAAATAAAGAGTGCTTTTTCATCCTCTTATGTAGGACTTACAGTAATTACATCTTTACATGTAATTTCATAATTTCTTATATTGTCTTTGAAATATTAGCTATGTTTTCATCCACCTATTTTTGTGCGCCAAGATGCACATAAATTCTAAAAATGTGCATAAAAAACTTATGCGCTCAACTAAGTAGGATACATTTCTTATCCGGTAAGAAAACATGCGCATAAACTACGATGGAAACACTTTTACCGAATAAATTCCTTAATGCGCATCAAAAAAGTCATGTGACTTTGCGATGGGACAGCATAACAGGACCAACCAATGGACCGATCTCATTGCACAGCATCTGAAATGCTAGTTTTGTCATTCTAATATGCTTGAGCAAAGTCTTGTCAAAGTGCTAGCATCTGAAATGCTAGTTTTGTCATTCTAATATGCTTGAGCAAAGTCTTGTCAAAGTGCTTCGTTATAATTACCTCCAAGAACTGCGTTCCCAAACAGCAGGCTCTGAAAATAAGATAACATGACCGTGTTTCATCAGCGCACTCTGTGACTTTGCGATGGGACAGCATAACAGGACCAACCAATGGACCGATCTCATTGCACAGCATCTGAAATGCTAGTTTTGTCATTCTAATATGCTTGAGCAAAGTCTTGTCAAAGTGCTTCGTTATAATTACCTCCAAGAACTGCGTTCCCAAACAGCAGGCTCTGAAAATAAGATAACATGACCGTGTTTCATCAGCGCACTCTGAAGCTCATAATTTATTATATACACAAATCATTATATATAGTACCTTCTCCTACTGCAGCAAATTCAGTTTTTCTTTGTGATATTTTGCGCAAGTTAATCAGGAAGTGACGATTTTGTTCTCTTCAACTCCCTGAATGGAAACGGTGCTTTATTCACAAATGTTTTATGCAATATTCCAATTTTGCGCATAAGTTTAATTCGTAAATTTGGATGGAAACATAGTTATTGTTAAAGTGTACTGACAAATGTACCAACAAGCATTTATGGTAAACTAAAATATACTATATAATGTATATGTCATGTTTTTAAATAGGTTACATTTGTAATTACACATTTGTAAAGATGGAGCTGCAATTTATAGACATTTAAAATATATTAACTTTAAATTAAATTTGAACGGCATATTACAGTTTAAAATTATAATCATGTACTTTACATGTGTTTTATTATGTTAGTCAACACATCAAAATGACTACTTTTAAAATATGACGAACGATAATTTAAAATGTACTTTAAAGTAAAACATTTAATTTAACATTATTGCCGAAGTTCACTTTTTAAGAGTGTACAAAAGTGTTAAGAAATACAGTTATATAAGTGAACGCTAAGTACATTTAAGTGGTGTTTTATTTCATTAATATATTATTAGCAAGTGCAGTTTTTTTTAAATACACTTTACATTTTAATTACACTACAAGTGTTTATTCAATATAATTAAGTGCACGTCTTTTTCACAAGGGTCATGTAAACAACCAAAATATGTACAGGATGGGAATAAAACTCCTTTAAAAAGCAGTGACAACCATATTTAGCTGCAGTGTGAACACACCCAAGGTTAATGTGTTTGGTCTTGGCAGAATAGATCTGCTACGCTGCTGCTGCTACAGAGCAAGTACCGAGTCTTGCTACTGCCAACACATCCACAGACATGCCGCTGTGAGCATGTAAGAAATACTGCTGCTGCACATTTAACATATGAAATAACCCCCATATATAGCATACATGAAATCACCCTGCAGCAGATCTATACAGGTGGAGCTGGGGAAGGTGGAGGATTTCTGAAGCACGCTGCAACTGCTACAACAAGCACTAGCCAAGTATTTGAATACCGAGCAGCAAGCTCATTGGCTGCTGATACGAAAAGAACCAATCAGCTGCACCATGTGATAATGATGTCACTATGTCAGATTGAGTTAGACCTATCGGACTGCGCCATCTAGAGTTTCATGACAGAACTTTGGATTTCTTGAAGTGACCATAAGAATACACTGCTAACTGCCATGTGGAAGGGCCCTTTGTGAAAAGATTCTCATGTTTTTTGAAAATGAACCTCAGAGTAGCATCTCCGTCCCGCAGTGGCCTTCAAGGAGCTTTAAAAAATACCATTAGAAATTTGCACTCTCAATATTCTCTACTGTGTCTCTGAGACAGACGGAGGAGGAGCAGATGTTTGCTAACCGCTAAACACTCGCGCTCAATTTAACGCATCCAAACACACACTCACGCCTGACTGACTGATCTCTGAGCTCCCTCACACCTGGGCCTCCTAATCAAACCTTTACCGGCAACATCGAGACGCAGGGCCCTGTTACATGAAACACAAGCAGGAGAACTGTGATGAGGGAAGATGTGAAGGTGTGTGTGAGAACGCTAACTTACCCATGACACAACACGTCCGTTGAAACACGGTAGTTTGGCATTGTCATCAGATATCTCCTCCTTCACCACCCTGCAGAGACAACAGGTCTATTAAAATGTTTTTTATTAAAATGTAACAAATAAACATGAGTTGCACTCGAAATATAAAAGCAAGCACAGTGGTCTGTTGTCACGGATAACAAAATCCTCTTTAATTTGATTTTGCTTAATCACTTAAACTAATTATATTGTTTTGTTTGAGAAAGAAACTAGACTAAAGAAAATCTCAGTTCTGCCTTTGCTATGCAGTTGCTACAGAGATCTAGCTGGTTGCTAGGTTGCTGTTGCGTTCTGTTGACTGATAAGGCATCGCTAGGAGGTTGCTAAGGTGTTCTGAGTGGTTGCTAAATGGTTGCTTACTAGCTCATGTCAAAAAGAGGCCATAGTAAAATTGACGCTTGACTTAGCAAACACCCCTAAATAAGTAAAGCCACAATGATCAGCTCCATTTATAAACGGCCCCTCACACGTACACAGGTTAATTTAGTCTCCCATAAAATAAACCTCAGAGAACCTCCCCCTTCCCAGCTGCTCCTTAAAAAGGTGCTGACCCCTCTGACTCCTGTCGCCATGGAAACCTTTGTCAAAAAGGAATAGGGTGAAAGACAGCTGGCTGAAAAAGCACGTGAGGTTTGCAGAAACAGACCATGTGAGCTATTAATAATAAAAATCTATCGAGTGATCATGATTGCATTCATGCAATATAAATCAAAACCAGACGTCTATCTTTAATCACACACCAAAGCAGTGGTGACGAAACAGCGGCTGTGTTATAGAACAACAGTAATAATGCACACAGGACATGCTTATTGTTTCCCCTATAGACAAAATATATGAACTAGGGATGTGCATCTCCATAACGGAGGGCGATGCAATATGCATCTTGATGCATAGCCAACGATACAATATATTAAAAATACATATGAAGCAGCTACCGATGCGATGTGTTATGATTCACCCCTATTACGATGCACCCCTAAAAGCGATCTGATTTCGATTCAATTCAACACAATGCGATTCAATGCAATGGAAATAATGATGCTATGCAATTTAATATGGTACAGATAGTTTGCTTATATTTCTTCGGTTCAGACAGACAGCCATGTTAATCTATATTCTATGTGACTCTCAGGGCATATCTCCGTCTCCGTAGTGTTGTGATACGTCATATTCACATAGCAGCAGTGATGAGAGAACGCGCTTGAGAAACAGTTCAGAGAGGAGAAATCAATCTACATATAAAATATTGGTCAATAATTATTGGTCACTTACTAAATAACAAAAGTATAGCACATCTACTAATAATTATATATAAATAAATCAGTTTTCACCGATGCAAATTTGTTAGAAACAATGCATCGCGATACAAATGCCAACTTGTATCCGATGCACACTTTTTTAAATCGATGCGTCGCATTGTTAACTTTTATGCCGATGCATGCGAATCGGTGAATCTTACCATTCCTAATGTGAATGCTTTTTCATTCAAACCACTCTCAGCTTTAGATGGGATTTCCATTGGCTTTGTACAGACCATCAGAAGCATATTGCACGTAAACATGGCAGCATTTGAGAACAACAATATTCAATCTGATCTGACTGGCTTGCTTTACTGTTTCCTCCTCTAGTGTCTAACTAAATTAATATCAAATGAATTCAAACTGATCTGTTGAAATCAATCTGATGTTTATCTTTTTTACATCCACATTCAGGGATTTATTTGTGTCATGCATCATCTCTCTTTCTCTCTCTCTCTTCCTGCCAGATGAAGCTGATCTAATGAAACCCTTCAACAGTGACTGTATCTGCTGAAGTCACATCTGTTCAAGTGATGAGTCAGAGCCTCTCAGGCTCAAGATCTCATTCCAACTCCGTGTCCCAATACACTTGTGCCTATATACGATTTTTCTTGTGCAATACAGCATACAGAAAGGCGATGCTGTTAAGTTTGGTGGATGCCTCAGAATGCTTCATGTATTATTACAAAGCCTTCTAAATGTTCTTCTGTGCAAAATCGTTGATGCCAAAAATGATGCTAGCTTTTGAAAAGCAGTTGATGAGAGTATTTGTGTATGTGCATATTTTATCCCACAGTATGTAGACTCTGGCATGAGCACGATGATTGACAGCTCTCAGTGAATTCCAATCTCAGCACTTTGTTGCTTTTAGTGAGTGGATTTCACATTGTTCCACAACAGACTCTAATCCTGCTTGGGCTATGCAATAAAAACTCAGCAGGGTTGGTGACATAAGAGGCTCAGAGAGCAGCTCTACTTCTCCTTTCCCATTCTGTTTTTCTCCTCTGCTCTCCTCATTCCGTTGGCAGCATGAGGTCCTAGCTTCATCTAAAAATCCTCAGTTTGGATAACAGCAGAAATCCTGCTCAGATATGAGTTATATTTTTACTTGAATGAACAGTTCAGCCAGAGATAAAAAACAAACAAAAAATCTGTCATCAATTAGTCACCATGTCGTTCCAAACCTGTATGACTTTCTTGCATGGAACACAAAAAGTGAAATAAAATGTACTAAATCATATAGTCACCAGGTTAAAAGGGTCATATGATGCGATTTTAATTTTTCCTTTCTCGTTGAAGTGTTACAAGCTCTTGGTGCATAAAGAAGATCTGTAAAGTTGCAAAGACTAAAGTCTCAAATCCAAAGAGATATTCTTTATAAAAGTTAAGAGTCAACCACACCTACCTAAAACGGCTCGTTCTAACACACCCCCACATGTCTACGTCACGATGTGGGAAGATTTGCATAACACCGCCCAAATGTTCACACAAAGAAAGAAGGCCTACATAATTAAAGGATTTGCCACTGATGATTCAAACAATAGTTTTGAGCAGTGTAGAGTAGCGCTTGTTGTTTGTCATTTCACCGATCAGTGATCGGCGATCACAAATGCAGACATGGTGTTATGTTTACGCGGCACGATGCAACGTGTAAAAAGACAGTATAAGTCTTTAAAAAGGACAAAATATAACACAACAAAAAAAAACATTAAAAGTGATGTGTATACAGTAACTATCACAGATGCAATGAAACGGAAGTAGTGACAGATCTTTTCTTCCATATTGTGATGTACATCTGAGTGTAACAGATTTTTTTTTTTTTTTTGTAGGATGTTGGACTTGGTTCTGTGCATCAGTTGTTGATCGGATGTTGAGATGTGGGTGTGGCACTCAAAATGTCATTTTTACTGGAAAGTGATTTCATTATCAGGGGTGCACATAAGTGGTACGCAGGTGCGCATACATGACCAAAATAAAAAATGTGCTGGGTAAATAAGTTCAGACCATTCATTTGCGTACCGACATGGTTGACAGCTGTTAATGCACAATTACCATTTTAGATCGACAAACTGTACTGTTTAAATTTCTATTCTAACTTAAAGCATAAATCTATAGGCTATCCGCTGACATTTTTAAAGCACAGTGCAAAACTATCCCTGCATCCCAATGTGCATACTATCCACCCAATCTGCCCTAAACAGTATTGAAAATTACTGATATCACATAGAATTTAGGATGGATAGTATGCACATTGGGACACAGGCTATGACATTTCATTCACTGACGCGGCAGCGCATATACTTACTTGCCAGCAACAGCAAAAAATGCTGATTTTACGTTTAAAACTGATGAAAAAATATATATAAAAATGTATATATATATATATTTGCATTAGGGTTACTGCGATAGATAGTGTTGACGGTTTTACCAGTGTTTTATTACAATTGTGCATGGGTTTCCAACTGTTTCAGACAAAGATCTTCATTTGTAACAAACACTATAGCTTATCATACTGACATTTATATATTTCTCCATCTCTTTTTTCTGTCTACTTTAGCAATAAAACATAAAAGCGCTCCAATACTTGCACACACAGACCTTCATTAGACTGGCCCAGTGGAATTGGGGCAGTGTGTGCAGATGGCTCATGTGTGTGGACAGGCCCATTGATTTGTAAGCAGGGCTGATCTCTAATGAAGGGGCCTTCCTTCTTCATAGCCAAAGATGATTAGATTTAGTCTAGAAAACAAGCCTTGACCCCCACAGCAGAAGATGTGGAGGAGGAGAAGAAAAGAGAAAAGGCCAATAGATGAGAATAAAAAAGAAAGGAATGTAAGCACTCCCAAAGTGCTCTATCCTGTCTTTGGAGACACAGTCAGTCCAAATCCTGAGACTGCCAGACAATGAGCCAGTGATGCAATGAAATCCACAGAGACCCAAAATACACACAATGCAAATAACCTGGAAATCACACACAAACGTACAATATGCTAATACTGTCCAACACACTTGAAGAACTGTACACATACGCGCACTAGGGAGAGGACAAGACAGGAAAATAAAGCAGGGGAAAGTAGGTCAGTCTCCTTTACAGAAACATCCCTTCCATCAGAGAGAACAAGTCGGCCTCTCTCCGCTGCTTACATTTGCCAGACTGACCACTCACACACATTTTATTCAAGACTGAAATTGGAAATCTCAACTTCTTTAGAAAGGAGGTTTAACACTCTGTGTAACTTCACAAACTATGGTCTTGATCTATCCACCATAAATCTTCAAAACAAACATTTAATAATCAGATGGAGTATGCTGAGAGACCGTATGTGTGTATGTGTACCAGCTGTGCTGTACAAGAATCAACAGAATATTTCAATACCAGTGGAGAAATTATCTATGTGTCACGGTCAAGGTGTGTGGAGGCAGGCAGGATGACGAGGACGACAAGGATTCAAATAAGGATGTTTAATGTAGAGACAACAAGGCAGATACGGGTAGATGAGACACACACACTCAGGGGAACATTCACAATAACCGACAATACTAGAATACACGAGACAGGAACTTATAGGGCAGATAACGAGGGGCAGACAGGTGAGCACACTGAGGATAATTAACTAATGACTGAACGGGCTAAACCAACAAAAGGGGAAGAAACCACAACAAACAGTCCACAGGGGTGTTACATTACTCCCCCCTCCCGGAAGGTGCGTCCTCGCACCGTAGAAACAGAGGGAGGGGCGGACGAGAAATCAGGAGCCCTTCCTGGGCTGAACTGGGGATCAGGAGCCCTTCCTGGGCTGAACTGGGGATCAGGAGCCCTTCCTGGGCTGAACTGGGGATCGGGAGCCCATCCTGGGCTGGACTGGGGATCGGGAGCCCTTCCTGGGCTGGACAGGGGATCGGGAGCCCTTCCTAGGCTCGACAGGGGATCGGGAGCCATTCCTAGGCTCGACAGTGGATCGGGAGCCATTTCTAGGCTCGACAGGGGATCGGGAGCCATTCCTAGGCTCGACAGGGGATCGAGAGCCCTTCCACTGGCCCTGCAGCTGTTATGAGAGAGACCCAAGAGAGAGGCTGACACACACACACACACACACACACACACACAGAGTCGTTCAGACTACCACCACTAAATGTACACAAGGCCTATCTGAAAGAAAACTTAGTGACCCATTTAATCAAGTACACCACCTGACAAGATCTCTATTCTCAATGGCACCTTCTTAAAGAGAAGTAATTCATACATTAGAACAAGTACATGAAACTGAATCTGATCGCTTCCCTGAAACTGATGACACATCTGCAGTGAGCTCAGCTTCATCATGCTCTCATGCTACATCACAACGCCACATTCCTGCCACTGGATGAAGTCAGAGCATAGAGATCCAGTATAATGTTGTTAATAATGAGTGTGTATACATATGGGTGTTTATATGAAGGGTTAAAAAGTAGATTGCTAAAGTAGCCAGCAGACATACAGCTGGCTTCAAATGACCTCTCACTGAAGCAGGAAGCTGAGTGAGTGTGTGTGTGTGTGTGTGTGTGTGTGTGTGTGTGTGAGAAAGACAGACACCATGAAAAAAGAAATCAGACTCACTGATTAAGACATATAACCTTATCATTACATCTCAAATAATGTCTTCCAGTTAGATTGCTAAAGTAGCCAGCAGACATACAGCTGGCTTCAAATGACCTCTCACTGAAGCAGGAAGCTGAGTGAGTGTGTGTGTGTGTGTGTGTGTGTGTGTGTGTGTGAGAAAGACAGACACCATGAAAAAAGAAATCAGACTCACTGATTAAGACATATAACCTTATCATTACATCTCAAATAATGTCTTCCAGTCAACATGACAAATTATCAAGTCATACAACAATTCTTATTATTATGATACCTACAGTATAGGTTTATAGTAATATTTATGTACAGCTTTTTTTTTTAACTATCAACACGGCCAGTTTTAAAAGAATTTAGTGCCTTAATTTTTGTTGAGTCCAGCACATGCATGATAAAACCACACAGCATGGCTCATGAATATTAATCAGGTAACATAATGTTTGGCCAGCAGTCATCTTCACTGAGGAAAGTGAGTGCTAGGACTAATGGTGTCTTCAAGTCATGAAGTTCATATTTACGAGTTGTGAAGTCATAATTACGGCACCAGGCGCATTAAGTCAGTTTGGTCGGTGCAAAATGGCAATGTAGCTTTTCTACAAAAAACTGCAAGATTTTTGAACTGTACGCACATTTTTATGTTTCTACTCAATTCATAAAGGACTTCTGCAAAGATTTTTAGAAGTTGCAAAGATTATTGGAGTATGTCATACAAGAAAATACTATTTCAGTTTTTCTACTTTAAAATGTCACATTCAGTGCATTGTTACTTGCTTTATCTTTTAATTTTAAATTTGCCAGCCATTTGTGAGTGAAACTGTTTCTACACCACCATCTTTTCAGTGTATTTACACACTCTAGATCATCAGATCATGCTGCCCTACAATCTGTAAATTATCATAATGTGTCAAATGCGTCAGATTTAAATAGTCTTCTCATATCCATATGAGATACGCGTATTAAACAAACTGCGGGGATCATAAGCTGACTTTTTTCAGTCAAAAATAAAACCAGTCGTACCTGCCAATCAGTAGGTTAAAACCTAATCATACAGTACGTGCTGTAATGTACAAACGTTAACCACAACTTATTACTGTCACTCTCACTAATCTTTCACTTAGTTTGCCTGTTGTTCCAGGTCACTGAGCTGAATTCAGCTGATGTTTTGATTTGAAATCACGTGCAGCGTAATGGGCATGGATCAAGCGGGCCTGTTTTGCATCATGGCATGGCAGTGGAGAGTCTGGAAGTGATTATGCCACAGGGTACGGAACAATGGCTGGCTGTTCACCTTGATGAGCTGGTTTGGACAGTACACTGATACAAACAAGCAACGTGGACAGAAAAAGCGTGTTAGGAGGGTCCTGTTTTGCAGGTGGTGGACGGGTCTGAGTGTGCGCAAAGAGATTTGTGTAGCTTGGCGTCTAAAGGAGAACCTTCTGGCATGCCAAGAAAAGCAAACAAAAAGCAGATCGCATGGACTTGAATTTCGCAACATGACACTGTTCTTTGTGACTGTGGAAATCTGCTCAGAGGATCAGTGAGCATGATTCCCGAGTGGTCCGGTGATTCCAAGTCAGCATTCCAGACCTCAGCCGCATGCACTGGGAGGTGCGCAACAGCACTAAAGTGCACTTTACCGCTCATAAACACTGGAATGACTGCTGCACTACTGGGGGTGGTGACAGAACAAAGTCATTTTTTAACTCCTACATCTAAATACGCAGCCTGCTGCTTTATAAACACAGTAGCATTCAAACAACACCATGTAAATATTGACAGGCAGAATCCCACACTTTCTGACCAATGAATTGCCATTACTTTTATAGTCACCGGCTATTAGATGATAAAGATTTTAAAAATCATTTTATAGAGATTTAACTCACAAAGAACAATTTTGTAGCAATTTTCTTGAGCGGCACATTACTTGATAGCCTAAATGTCTTGATAAATAAATGTTCATGACGTTTATACTTTTATACATAACTTTGGGGGATTTTGGTCGTTTTCATGACTTTTCCGGGCCTGGAAATCACAATTTTTAAAATTCCCTGATATTTCCAAGACTGTGGGAACCCTGAATGTGTAACAGGTCTTGAGTTAGGCCAGATATACAGGAATGAATTGGTTTTATTGTTTAAAGTAGAGCTGTGTGTAAATCATGTGCAAATCAGAAAGTGTGTCAGTAGTTAATTATGATAAGAGTCTGATTATTTCAAAACCAGGGTCAGCTCTCCAGCTGTTTGCAGTAGAGCTGATCTGAGCTGAACATAACAAAAAAAAATTATTTCCATGGAAAGCAAAGTTAAAACACCACGATATTTCCGAATTTTCCATGTAAGTGGGAGTCCTGATTCACTGGCTAAACGTGACATATGCTTCTTCAATCACACTTTACATTGCAGTGTTCATGTCACAGTACAATCACACGAGTAAGTAATGAGTAAGCAATGAGCACCATACAGCATACTGAGTAATTACATCTTGTTATTGCTATTGTAATTCATTATTTTAAACATGGGCACTGTAATGTTAAGCATTCTCTTACTCAGTCTGGTTTATGGTTTCACACCTGATCTGTCACTGAAATAAGCTGGTCTTTTCCTTTAAACATCAGACTTTGAACCTCAAATCACATAAAGCCTCCCCCCATTAACACTGACCACAGACTTGAATATACACTGACCACCTTTTATAGAATAGACGCGGATATGGGCTAGAAATTGCGGTTTGTTAGCTGTTTGTACATATAGCGTGACCTGGAAACAATACTAATACAGACAGAAAAGCTCAGATTTCTGAGGTTGTGTGAGAGAAACCGACGGGGGGTTTGCGAAAAGACAAGAGAAAATAAGTAAATAATGACACCGAAATAAAGCCGTTACAAGTGGTCAGTCTGACAGGAACAACGGACGATACAAATACAAAGGGGTGCATATCGTGCCTTACCCGAAATCATCGTCCATGGATTTGAAGAAAAATTTGTAGTTGGGTTTATTGAGGACATTTTTGAAGTCGGCGAGCGTGACGGTTTCAGCGGGAATGGGTAGTTTGATGAGGTAGGGAGTCTCCTGCTCGTCGAGGTGATAGATGATCTTGGTCTCCGCCATAGCGGGCCGCTGCTGAGGGACAGGCCGCGCACATCAGCCCCACAGCGGCTCGCGCTTCCCGCTTCCACCGCGCCTCTGTCCGGCCGCAACCGCTGCGCTCTCTCTTCAGTCAGCGACGATAAAACCCAAGAACAGAGTATCCTTGCGGTCGTATGTAATACAGATCTATCTAATAGTATAATATATTAGTATAATAGATGGTCCTCGGCGTTTTCTTTACAAAAAGAATCGTGCAGGTCGGTCTTCTCTGGGCTCCCTGTGAATACTGTTGCTTTTCCCTCTTCTCTGTCCTTTGGAAACAACTGTCGGCCGATGTGAGATAGCCCCTCCTATCGATTCACCACTGCGCTCCCTCTACAGGACGAGTTATAAAAATATTACGCTGGTCTTTGGCTGCTATAGTTATAAATTTACGTATCTGATCTCAGGATAAGGGAAAGACGCATCTCAATTACGCAAGGAGGCGTTAAGTCGTGTTGTTGCATATTAATCACTCAATAGAACAACTCGACCTTTTTGACTGCATGCAGACTGAATAGATTTCTGAATTATTTTCAATGTCCTTAAATTATTTTTTTGGGTTGTGAGGTAGTAGTAACCCAGCAAACTTGCACCTCATTGCTGTAACTTACCTGAGGAGGAGATACTGAGTATTGATTAGTTCGCCGATAACGCCCTCTAGAGGATGAAACGGCTGCTGTACAGCTGTTGAACTCTGGTGACCTCTGGAGGTGCACAAGATAACATTGATCAAAAATATTTTTCTTTAAACTATATCAAAGTTGGCATGCCTTTAATGGGGTAAATCAAGGCTGGAGTGGGACTCATTTTTTATCCCTGGAGTTTCATGCCTTAGTTCACGACTGACTATAGGCCTATTAAAATAATGTAATTAAAACCTCAGTATATAGGCCTACCGTCTGCAATAGTGAACTGTTCCCTACAGCCTGGTAATCCATTGTATTTTTGCTCACATATCTTCAACAACTGACGTTTTTTCAGCAAGGTGCTAAAACACTGTCCTCTGTGGGGGGAGTCAAACGATAATTACGTCATCATTAGGGTTGCCAATTAACTTCAGAAATGGAAAATAAGGGACAATTGTGATTCTTTATATTCTGAAAATAAGGGACAGAATAAGGGAAGCTCAAAATATTTGTACTGTACCATAATGTCTGCCTAAAAGGTTTTCAGAAATAATCACATTTGTTTTGCTTAACCTATTTATGTGCAATTATTCTAAAAAGAATTTTAATGTCATACAAAAAAAAAAGTCATCGGCCTGAGTTAATTGTACCATTCTAGAATTGTGACTGAGCAAGTGTAGTAATTTAGGAGGTGAAAATACTGTGAAATTACATACATACAAAAGGCATGAAATTTGAAAGCATAACAACTGAATGTCAATGAAACATCAGCCAGTAAAGCATTTAAATTTGGCTATTTTTTTAACTAACATTTTATTGCAACCATATAGCCTACGAATGAATGAAAATTTATATTTTTCAATTAAAGAAAACAGTGTGGTCAAAAACTTAACTACTTCTGCTCCTTGGATTTGTGGTCCAATTTTAAGAATATGCTAGAAGTTAATTATTTTAAATGTAGCCTATATTTTTTCTCTGACAGAATTAACTATTATTATTTATTTTTTTTGTATTATTAATTGATGTATTCTATTTTTTAAAACATTAAGATGCATTTACATTTTAATGACAAGCCCCCTCCCTTGTAAAATACTGTAACGTATTTATAGTCTCCACTGTTACGTGTAACAGTCCTATAATAGGTTTTTAGTAGTGCTGTCAAACGATTAATCGCGATTAATCGCGATTAATCACATCCAAAACAAACGTTTTTGTTTACATAACATATGTGTGTGTACTGTGTATATTTATTATGTATATATAAAGACACACACATACAGCATATATTTTGAAAATATTTACATGTATATATTTATATTCATATAAATGATATCGGGACATTCTATGGAAATGTCCATTTTTCTGTCCCTAGCCTTTGCAGAAATATTACACTTGAAAAACACTTTAGGTTATAATTTTTTTTATATATTTTTAAAATAAAACAATGTGTTATTTGAACAATTACACCTTCTTGAGCTATCAATGTGGCAATATTTGTTTTTAATTAATTATAAAGAATTCCAAGCACCACAAAACTGCTCACCCCCACAGCCATGTACAGAGGGAAAGTGCTTTATTTTGAGGTCAAAAACAGGTTTTTCTACCATTTAAAATACAGTGATGTACTCATAACTATCAAATATATTATATAAATGACATAAAAAAAACAAAATGGCAAATAAATATTATAAAATATGTAATGAAAGTAGTGGTCCCCTGGAGTTGTGTCACTGGTGTTACCGTTTAACAAAAATCTTTTATTTTGAAATAAAAATCACACTGATGACATCACTTGACGTGCTTCCTCCTATTTCCTGAAGATCTATGAAAAAAGGCCCGTGTGAAGTCCACTGTCTCTTTTCAGTTATCAGAAATTTTATCTCATGATTTCATATGAAGCTTTTAGTGGAAGTCACTGGTATGACCTACGTTATTGTTAGGGAATTGTAAAAAAAAAAAACTATAATACAAATGGATTAAACTACTCAATTTAGTGAGTATACCATGACTGGCAACATGTGCTTTGATACCTTGCAGCAGACATTTTGTAAAATGCATTTTTCATGAAAATTGTCACTGGTGTTACCTTCCTTATGGGTAGCACCAGTGAAGATCAGTTTATGCTTATGCTCTTTTACTAACTGCTTTCACTAATTGCCAAATGTAACAATTTAGTCTTATCTACTTAATTATAGCTGAAGAATAAGGATCTTTGGTCTTATGTATATGTCACTGGTGTTTCGTTGTGTCACTGGTGTTACTTTTTTTTCTGTCACATTAAATAAAATGTGTCACACGTGACATGATAATAATTTTACATCCATTGAATTCTGCTTCACTCAAGAGTTAAGATTTAAAGGAGTGCATCATTACTTGTTTATAACTGTTTTTACAAATATTTTCATTGTTATAGCAAATACATTGTTGCGCAAATGAACGAACATCATTCAATCACACGTTTAACAAACCTGATTAAAATAAAACAATCTCCTTATTTGTTGCATTATCATTATTTTTCTGTAACTCTGACTACATGTACTAAACAAATCGAGAAATAACATTTCATAAAAACCTTTAAAATTGCCAAAGAAGTAAGGTAACACGAGTGACAAAAAAATGGTACATGTGGTCTTTAAATAAATGCACAAAAAAGACAAAAATCATTAAGCTGTCATTTATGTGTATTCATAAAGTCAAAAGATAATATAATAATGTGGACTAAGTTTAAATGTAAAAAAAAGAAATACATTTTATAGACATCTTGCCATACCAAAAGTGTGACCTTTCTGTAGAATGACCCTATCCTATATAAATATATTTAATAAACGTAACATATTTTTCTTAAATATATACATGCATGTGTGTGTCTTTATAATAAATACACACAGCACACACATAGGCTATATTATGTAAACAAAAACTTTTATTTTGGACGCGATTAATCGCGATTAATAATTTGACAGCACTAGTTTTTAGGTTTCCTGTGAGATGATCTATAACATATTAATATCTCATTACAAGAATTGTGTTGTTATATCGCCTAACTAAACGTTTTTACGTTATGTTAATTTCTCGCCAAACGCTTCTGACGCCAACTAGCTCCGCCCATTTTCATAATTGGCGCGACCTTACAGTTAACCCATTAGCGTACTGAAGCTTGCAATCGAGTGACTAATTAATTGGACATTTGGCTGAAGACAATGATCCTGAAGAGACTGAGGCATGAGCAAACACTGACAAAGACTAGAGGATGAGAAAGATTTGACGGTAACTGTTCTTTACTCCAAGTTTGGATGAACAAAAACACAGTCCCATCCGTCTTACTGACAAAAGGTAAGCATCGTTTTTATTGCATTATTGAAACGTGTAAAAATATTTCCTAATACTCAAAGTAAAAGTAGCGTTTGCCTATTATAGTCCACGCCTATAATTTTTGCATATTAACCATAGTTAAGTTCATATTAACCACAAACAATGATTTACTTCTCATTACCGCGGTGTTACAGTTATAGTTATGTTACAGTTTTTCTTAAAACAGTGTTGTTTGTAATGGTAAAGTAATTGTAACTACAAATGCCGTAGTTGTTCTTTCCCCAAAAGATTTAGCATCTACAACAATTCTATCTCAGTTCCATAGTTGCTAAGGTGTACCTATAGAAAAACCATGATACATTTCTAACAACGGGCTGAAGGGGTCACATGGCTGAAACCGCATATCAAAGCACACACAGACAGGATCAGTAACACATTTACTCATTAAGGTAGACAACATTAGATGAGGGTGGAAAACAACCCCTTTTATTGTTGGCTGTGCAGTGTTAAAGCCTCCAATCAACAAAGCTATGATTCTACAAGTTAGAGAAACTTGCTGATGAGTGTCTGCCATATGCAAGAAAGTAAAATCCAAGGTTGGATCCTCAGACACAACACATATAAAGTGTTCTCTGTTGTCTTTATTACCTGTTAAACTGAACCTGTCTTCCACTGTGCTTGTAGTTAAGGCCAATGATGATCAGCTTGGACCCATCCACCTATAACCCCACCCGGAACACCCATCACGCTCACTGCATTCTCACAAATCATAATCCGTTCCATTCTCTTCAATATATGCTCATTTAAGGGAAATTTGCCAATTATAAAATAAAAAACGGAGTGAAAGAAATGCATTGTTTTCCAAAAAAAAAAAAAAAAAAATCACCACAGCATCTCGATTCCTGAAAACAACCTTTCACACAATGTATGACAATAGTTACCAATGTCACCCTAGTATGGCTCAAATAACAAATTAAGGCTGTTAATTTGAACAGAAGTGTTGAAAGGTTTGAAAGGCACTAACATGGCTCCACTTCTTCTGTCTTGATATACCTGAGACTTAATGTTGAGTGGTTAGCACCAGGAAAGAGAAGCTTGAGAAAGACAGATTCCAGTTCAAACAAATAGGAAACAATCTGTTTATCACAGAAAAGCTGAGAGTGTGTTGGTTCTGCAGGATCTTCATTAGGCCATGATCAGATTTGCACAATGAGCACAGACTGTGCATTCACTCCAGTTTTCAAACACTGTCCAGGAAGGCGATGAGTCAGGGATTGGTCCTCCTCAGAACACCTCTGTGTAGCTAGCAAAAGGAAAGTCTCTGAAATCTTGTTAAGTCCTCCAATTGATTTCTCAGAGAACAGATGCAAACACAACATGAGATGATGTGCATAGGCCGGAGGAACATATGCAAAACACCCACAAAAATAAACAAAGACACACATCCACACACACTCAAAAAGGTAATGGCTAACAGATGGCAACCAGTATCCTTGATACTGACATACCCCTATCCATATGCGTACACACACACACACACACACACAGGTGATGGCATAATAACCATCGCAAACATTTGTCCTCCACTTTGTTCCACAGCCCTGAGCAGCTTTATGTTTAGCTTATGAAAATCAGTGTCTGCCTTTATAAATAGACATCCCAGTGTTGGTGAAAGTGTGTACACCCATCAGCGTTGGCCTCTCACAATGCATTGCTATGGTCCAGTCTGAGCCAAGGAGTTCAATTCCTGTCCTGTTCCTGCCCTTCTGGCTTTTCACCTCAAACAACCTTCTGCTTCTCCACAGAAGTTTTGAACTCATGCGGACACATTGACGTCTCGCAGGGCGATGGTCCCGTTGGCAGGGGGGTCTGTGGGCGACGAAGGGGCAGAGGGTGGTGATGTGAGTAGAGATGGAGCTGTGCTGGTGTTGAGGGCACTGCTTTGGAACAGTATCTGCTGAAGTGTCCTGCGTAGATTTGGGTGCAAACGAGCCTGAGTTTGATAAAATACCTCCACAGCAAAACACTTCATCACCCCTCCGCACAGATCCTCGTAAAGGGGCACTGTGTACATCCGTGAGGTCTGGAAAGGAAAAAGGAAGAGGAAAGTTAAGACAACCCATTGCTAAAACAGACCAGATGAAACATTTATTTTCTATAGGCCTACATAAAATGCCCCATTCTTAATTTAAAACAGATCTCAGTAAGGTCAAGTCAAAATGCCACAGTGAAAGTAGTAACAAAAGTCAAACTTCATGCACTACTCGCACTTTAATATAACTCTGACAAGCACCCTTTAAATATCTCTTTCATGTGACAAGATATACACCAGATAAAGTGTGTTTGAAGTGTCATGCAAAGAGGAATGCCTAAAGCACTGTAACCGTTTTTTTCTTAAATAGGTTTTCAAAATTACAAAAGACACAATGTTCAATAAAAAAGTTACATTATCTGTAATAATACAAATAAACCTTAACTGGCAAGTAACAATTTAACATTCATTTTCCTGGCATTAAACACATCTCATCTAATCAGAAGTTAGCGTTAGAACTAGTGGTCGACCGATATTGGTTTTTTGACAGCCAATGCCGATATTTTAGAGAGCAGGGTGGCCGATATATGGCCGATATAAGAATATTTTTTTTATTTTAATTATAATTTATAATTATTATTTTTATTTATTTTAATTAATGTTTAAGAAATTTGTACTAATTTGAAAATGAATTATATTAAAAATAAATGTGTAAAATAAAGATACTTATACTTTAGATGACAACTTCCTGATTCTGTAATCCGATTACAGTATTTTTCACAAATAAAGAAATATAAAAAAATATATAAATAAAAAGAAATTAAACACTGTAACCAACAGGGCACTCTGGGAATCTGGGAAGTTTGTGTGTATTGGGAATATATTTTTTCAACTAAATCCATGGTAACACTCATTTTACATGCAGCACACAGCAAAAATAACATGAATATGACAGTAGTCAAATGGATAAAGTGCAACATAATTTGAAATCACGAGTTTAAAGTTTGCCGATTGCGCATCTCCAGTGAAGCTAAACTCTCCTCCAGTCCGCATTCAATTCACACGGACCAACCGTTACACAGAGCACACACGATCATGCAGGAAACAAATGCACACTTCACAAGATCTCACAATTATTCGACTAAGTCTGTGGAATCAAATGTTTATTAGACATTTGTATAAATGATATAAATGCATATTTGCTGAACACTGACGGTAAACAAGATAGTATTATAATGTTTGCCTATCTGTTACTAATAATATAAAAGCAACAGTTATAATACTTTTTTTGTATACCTTTTAATTCATTTGTTCAACAGTTCTATCTGATTTTTAGACAGACTTCTTTCCATATTAGGCAGGACTGTTAAACGACGACAGCAAACAATGAAGAGGGAGAATGTGCGCGCTGTGTGCGCAGGCAAAATAAGTCTCAAACATATCGGCCAAACCGAAAAACCTATCGGCCGATGCCGATATTTGAAAAATGCCAAATATCAGCCGATATATCGGCCTTTGCGATATATCTGTCAACCACAAGTTAGAACTGTATGTTTTATATATCCACTTTGGAGGTTTATTTTATACATTTCAAATCGTTTGCCATATATGACAGGTTATGGTATCATCAGAATTCACTATGAAGAATTCATAAACTTATTACAGTCTCTTAGGATGAAATGCAACCATGCTTGACACAATACACTTTAGAATATGGTAATCAATACAACATGCTTTCGATGAAGCAAAAGAAACCAGCCAAACTGGTTGTGATTGAGCACATCTCTTTACAGCTCTGAAAAGAGACATGACGTCATAAACAGTCAATAGTCAAAGAGTAGCCGAGAGTGTTTATTAGAAACACTGGAATGTGGATGCCCTTTAAGGAAAACTCAGTTTATACTGAGTGGAGGGGTGAGGGAGAAATAGAGAGCGCCAGGCACTAACTCACTAAATTACACGCTTTTATAAACCAGACTGTCCATAGCTTAATAGTGTTTGTGCCCTCTAAACACAGGCAAAATAAGAGACTGATTTGCTTTAACTCATCTTCAGACCACACAAAAGGCTCTTACAATCAATATGGAGATGCTACATTAATGTATTATCAATTACAGCCCAAAAGGCACTTGATTCACAAAACTCACATGTTTATGCAAGAAGCTGCGAACTCGGGGCAGATCAGCATAAAAGCTGTTCCGCACTACAATCTGCAGCCATCGAATCTGGACTTCAGCGTTCATGCCGTCCAACACCGCAGAGTAGCAGCTTGACAAAAGACTCATCACCTCTGAAAGGCCAATCACATTTCGTATTACAAGAGAAGAGATGTCAAACATCAAAGCAATGGGAATACTAATGTCGACAAACTGCGAAATGGATTCTGAATACCTTGAGGCAGAGGTGAGCGGTCTAGAAGTCGGTCCAGGAAGAGGACGGTCTGAAAGGTGCTCCAGGAGGAGAGGTCAAATGTAGAGATCACTTGGGGGTCAGGGGCATCCACCCCCCAAAGATCACACAGGTGCTGAACAGGGCCTGTTAGAGCTCTACCCGCCGAGAGATCTGGTTCACATAACGGAGGACCACAGCCATTTAGCCATCGCTCAAATTCCAGACCTGAGCAAGAGGGGAAGGAAGAAGGAGGGGAAGAAGTGTCACATTTCTGTTTACTTAGCCTCCATCTCTTGCACTGCTAATGTTGCTCTGACCCCTCACTGGGCGTTATGACTAGCTCAACAGGGAAATTCCTAACTGAGGACAAATGGAGCACAGTGAGATGAGTAACTAAAAGTGTCTCTGTGTGTTAATCATCATCTCTGACAGCTGTCGAAACTCACCCTCTCGTTGAGCAACGCAGCTCTCCTTCAGCTCAGGGAAGAAGCCAAGGAAAAAGTCCAACAGATCCTGAGCGATTACACTGCTGAATCTGAACTTCTCAATGTAGGCCTACACAGTGCAGGGTGGAAAAATTCAGAAACTTCATGTGTGGACCATGCCATATATGTACAGTTGAGCATAAAAATTCACGCATGTGTGCGGTGAATGTCATGTTTCTCACCCTAAGAAAACTATCAAATCTCTTGATGTCGCCACACAGCTGTGAGAGGTAAGATACAAAGCAGAATCCTTTCTCATAGGTGAACAGATTCATTAGACTGCTGGGGTTTACACCTTCGGAGAAAGAGAAGGAAAATGGATAACATGGTACATTGACCCACGAGTCATAGGTCTGACACTTCACAAGTACTTTATAAATATTTAAGCACATTTCCCAGACAAGCTGAACTTTGCAAATGAGGATTTTCCTAGCTTCTGTCTTTCTGAAATCTGAGTAACAAGGAATTTTAGATGCATTTACCACAGAGCTATTTCAGGTGTACGGAAAAATCACTAAGTGCCAAACCCAAGGTCTCTTTCAGACTCATGCAAAAGCTGGTTCATATTGTTAAAAAGGTTGTACCTGGCTCAAATTTGGCCTGCAGCTTACTGACAGGATTGTTGTCTCCAAGAAGACGCATCTGTCTGTGAAGAGCATCTAGACGGAACACAGTCTCAAGACAAGTGAAGGCTTTTCCTGAATTAGAAAAATGAAAAGATAAATGTAAGGAGAGCATTGTGGGATATCAACAGGCCTCTGCACACTGCTGGGGCAAATGCAAACACTCCCATATCACTGGCATCATTCTACACAAGTATGAATCTTTGTGAAATGTATGCATAAACATTTGCAAAAGGCCTACATGGTGATGTTTCTATGTTTGGATATGTGTGAGGATATGACGTGTATACCATAGGCCTCTGTGGTAATGCGCCTCTGAGCATAAGTGGCCAGACCCTCACTGAGCCACATTTCTTCCCAGGTAGCATTGGTGACCGCATTGCCAAACCAGCCGTGAGCAATCTCATGGATGACATCAATCAGCAGAAACTCTTGACTCTCCAGTATGGAGGAAATTATGAAAGTAAGACAGGGATTCTCCATGGCAACGATGGGGAATGAAGGAGGAAGGAACACTATGTCGTACCTGTAAAGGGAGAGACGGGCTAATGCCTGATTATGAGGCTTGATGTGAACAAGATTGATATGAATGGAAAGTACGGAACTGACCTCCCCCATACATAAGGCCCAAAAAGGCCCTCTGCCACATTAAGCCAGCGCTCCACATTGCCGCCCAGTTTACTGACCGCACACGTCAGGATGCAAGGCTCTGCCCACACACGACTCCTAAAAGCAGATTGTGGCTGAGGTAAAGCACTAAACACTAATGAAGACAATGCATATATCTTACAACAATGAGCCTGAGATAATTGGCACATAAGCCTGCTTAAAAAGCCAGCATTTCCAGGCTAGTTATGCTAGATAGTACTGGTTTGGTTTTGATATGCTGATGAACCAGCATAGCCATGCTTTGTGCAAGCAAAACTTAGCTGGTCAACCAGCATGGTTTTTCTGAGAATCTTGTTGACCAAAGTAGCACATTCATGCTGATAAAGATAGGCAACTGATGTGGTCTTGACAACTGTGGTTAAGCAGCCTATTTTAGACAAACCAGCACACTAGCATTCTATACTGAGCACCAGTATATCACTGTTTAAAACAACATATGCTGGTATCAAACTATTCTGTTGTTTTCAGCAGGGATACTCAATCCTTATTTACCTGGGCCCAATGTCTGCATGCTGTAGGTCTCCTGCCACCAGGGCAACCAAGTAGGTTGGGACAGGGTACTCCATGGTGAACTGGAAAACCCTGTCCTGTTTAGAGTATGCACTTCTTGAGGCACTCATCAACACTGTAACACCTTCTGGTACCTGTAACGCAGTAAACATGATCAATAACCAGAAAACAACACTGAATTCCCACAAAGATGTTTTGGTGGATCTGAGCAGCTTAGACTTACCCTGACAGTGGCAGAGTAGGTGCTTTTGACGGCTGGCGTGTCAAAACAGGGAAAAAATGACCGGTTGCAGACCGAGTGACCCTGAGTGAAGACCAACGGTCGGGTTTGTCCGCATGTCAGCTCGGCATCCAGCCACCAAATCTGATGAAGGAACCAGGGAACAGTAAGGTGCGGGAGTACCTTTGGCAAATAAATGTTCTAGAAAATAGCTCCGAGCATGCAAATGATTCAATACAGATTTACGATTTAAGGTTGCATGGTTATTAGATAGGCAATAAAGCACTGTAATTTCTTTATTTCATACAGGTGAAGCACTTGTGAATCCAAACGTCAAGTCAAGTTCTTGATGAAGTTGCAGAAACAACAGACAACTACCCATATAGAGGTGAGCAGCTAAAATGCCTGTTTTGTGTGTATATTACGCCCCTAAAATAGCACAGTGTAAGCAGGGCACAGCAATAAGAATGATCTTATAGCCTGGGGCCAGTTTTGGACCAGCTTACAGAGCTGTCACTGATATGTAATGTTTTTATGCATTGCAAACTCATATATTTGGCTCTCTGTGATGCGTGTTGTTTAATTTGTTATGAATTCTGCTGATGTCAAGTGTTTGCCAAGGTAATGTTATCTAGTTGGCCATTATAGATGAGGTTTTGATCGAAATTGTGATAATGAATTGTTTCGGAAGCATCAGTGAGAATGATGTTTTGCTTTGCTGGGTTGAAAAAGACTTCCAAGAAACACAGTTGTCATGCTGATATAGCTGTATAGTTTCAAATTATTATTATTTTTGTAATGAAGAAAACTAATGAAAAATGTAATTTCTGACACATAACGCTACTAAACACTACAGCAGTCAAAGGAGCATATAAGGTACATTCAAAATGAAACCCCTTTGTGCAAGTGGGCAATGACATGTACAGGTCACAGTGTAAATAACACTAAACAGGGTTGTTTTCGTAATCAACTTGTATATCTAGCCATCTGTAATTGAAACCTGTTTAACACAGCCCACCTTCCAGTAATTACCTCGTGCACTCATAATCATGACCTGGATAACTCTAGTTATCTACTTACGAGGACATGTCACTACGCTGAGGTCATTCTTAGTATAGCTCAGGCGCTCCAGTACATTCACTGTTTTCTATCCTCGCGTGTATCTAATAAATAAATGGGGTGATCCCACAAGCATGTTTACAATCCCGCGTCCCACAGGACCCCTTTAATCTCGCGTAAAAGCGAACGTGGCAGAGCTGGTTATCAACATTAAGGCTCCGCTGCTGGGATATTTTTTAGTGGATATTGACTCTGTGTACAATAGTCCTGTGCAACAAAGTTATTATTAGCGTGTATCAGAGGCAGTTCGTCGGCTGTCACCGCGTTGACCTTACCGCAGGGCCGTCTGTGGTAGTGTAGCGGATGGTGACACGGAAAGCCCGGTGCGGCCGGACCACCGCGGCCGGGAGGCTGATGTTCAGAGAGGATCCGTAATCGGTGAACGGTTCTATTCGGTAGGTGAGCGACAAAAACACGTCGGGAGCACCGGACGCGCCGGGCACCTTGCAGTCCACGGAATGAATTAATAACGAAGGATGCGTGTCTAGAATGAGCGACTGGACGCCGGGCTGGACGGGCGTGAGCTCCAGAACCTGCCATCCC
Source organism: Sinocyclocheilus rhinocerous (assembly GCF_001515625.1). Lineage (NCBI taxonomy): Eukaryota > Metazoa > Chordata > Actinopteri > Cypriniformes > Cyprinidae > Sinocyclocheilus > Sinocyclocheilus rhinocerous. The sequence goes on from NW_015644168.1 coordinate 174,019, forward strand.
GTCATCCTCTTGACAGCGAAGTTCAGGTGGAGGTCCAGGTGGAAATGTCGGAGTTTAAAGCTGTGGAAGTTGGACGCCGACGCGACGTCCACCAGGCGACAGTGCGCCAGACTCCGGCCGCCCTCGCAGGACTTATTACCGGGAACGGTCAGCACTTTCCTACAGCAACACAGCGTCGGCCGCTGCAGCTCGGCCATCGTAAAGTTTGGCGAAGAAATACACGATAACGTGACGACAGCGTCAAACTTTAAAAGCGGCGATCGCGCGCGGCGGTCTTCGGAGTCGAGCTCGGCGGAAGAGAGATGAACGAGCGATCGAGTTAGTTACATTGTTGCTGGAGTTAAAGGGGCGGTCGAGGCTGGACACTCAGCGGAGGAGGAAACCGAATTAAAGTAATGGTAATAAAACGACCAGGAAGGCAGTAAAAGGCATTAAAACAAAACACAAGTCTACGTAAAATCCATTAGAGCCGTAGACACGACTGACTTCAGCCCTCCGACCTCCATCTAAAGCAGACGTGTGGATGTCCCAATCCGTTCCGAGATCCCTACGGAGAGATCGGTAAAAACTACCGGCAGAAGAAACAACGCATAGTGAAAACCCCGATGAGCAGAAACGATCTGAGCTAAGTGACTCCCTTAGAAAACAGGAAGTAAAAACGGGAGGAAATCACTTCGAGACGGGAAAGTTTTCGAGCTGCAGGGGGGCGCTGCGGAGCTCGCAGCACATTTCACGATCAACCGCAAAAACACTGTCCAACAGTGGACAAGCATTATGAAAACCAGGTAAAAAAAAAAGTACGCTTCCATAGTGTACTTAAAGTGCTCTATTTTCGCGCACTAATTTTGTGCTTCATGTAGGCTACTTCTTAAGATAAACTTAAAGGGATAGTTCACCCAAAAATTAAAATTTGATGTTTATCTGCTTACCCCCAGGGCATCCAAGATGTAGGTGACTTTGTTTCTTCAGTAGAACACAAAAGAAGATTTTTAACTCCAGCCGTTGCAGTCTATCAGTCGTATAATGCATGGCAATGGTAACAAAATCTATGAGAGTAAAAAAAACATGCACAGACAAATCCAAATTAAACCCTGCGGCTCGTGACGACACATTGATGTCCTAAGACACGAAACGATCGGTTTGTGCGAGAAACCGAACAGTATTTATATCATATTTTACCTCTAATACACCACTATGTCCAACTGCTTTGAGCGCGCGCACGGTATCCGGTGCGTGAGGTGTGTACGCACTCTGGCGTTGTTTACGTTAATGGGTGTGTTGATAACCAGCCGAAGAGCAATCAACCATAACTTCAGGCGAGCAGGCTCAGAAGTTGGGAATACGTGGAAAAAGTCACCACTCCCGAATGAGTTCGCGCGAGTAAGTGTACTCAACTGTGCTATTTTGGGACATATGAACTAAAATGTGCTTTAAACATACTATCTCTGTATTAAAAAAAATTTATTTAGTCACCACTTGTACACTTGAGTGTACTAAGTGGTAACTAAATACATTTTTAAATAGAGATAGTATGTTAAAAGCACATTTTAATTAATATTCATGATGTCCCGAAATAGCACAGTTGAGTACACTTAGTTTATCTTAAGAAGTACTAAAGAATCATTTTTAGTATGTTAAGTACAAAATTAGTGCGCGAAAATAGAGCACTTTAAGTACATTATGGAAGTGTACTTTTTTAATTCTGGGAACAACAGGACTGGGTCATATTTGTTATGGATTACAATGTAGTTTATATAAAGTGCCCACGTTACTATTGGTAATAGACTCATTAATGTCACATCCGATGGTGTTGCCTGCCTGGGATTAAAAGGACTGGACTAGTCATGCACCCATATTAAAATTGTGGCTGTTACTAATAAAACACTTATAAATGGCTACTATTTTCTGCAAATAAGTTAAATAAAATACTAAAATCAGCCATTTAAGATGCTTACATCATTACAGTATTAAAAGTAGATTCATTTGTATTCAAGAGATTTGCTAAAGATAAGAGACTGTTATTAAAATATTTATGTTTTTAATGATTAACTTTAAGGGAGCATCAGATGAGGCAAATGTATTGTAAATGTAAAACTGGTGAAACAAGCATGCACAATTACATCTCCAATATCAACAACCTACTGTATAAATGACAAAAATCTGTAATATCATTTAAAATGGTGCCAGTACAATGTTTCTAAACAGCACAGAGGCAGCACTGAATAAGATATTTACTTAAAGAGATAGTTCACCCAAAAATGAACATTTTCATTATTTACTCAAGTTGTTCCAACCTTATACGAGGTTCTTTCTTCTGCTGAACACAAAATATATTTTAAAGAATCTAACCAAACAGTTGATGGACCCCATTGACTTCCATAGTGTGGAAAGGACCCCAGTAACTGCTTGACTGTTCTTCAAAATGTCTTCTTTTATGTTCAAAAGAAGAAATAAACTCATACAGGTATGGAACAACTTTTTACATTTTTGGGTGAACTGTCCCTTTAAATACTGATTCAGACAAAATGTTGGTTTTAGAGCTGCATTTGATAGTGTCGATGACAGTGTACTCATTAACAGACTGAAAATGTGGGTAGGACTCTCTGAGACAGTTGTTTAGATGGTTCAGGTCATATTTAGCAGGCAGGGCAACTTTGTGAACATTTACGAATCTAACTGGGCTGCCATGACACATGGACTATTCAATGAACTGAACTACTCAATTTGTATATGCTCCCATAGGCCATATAATTGAGAACAGCAATATTGCTTATCACACCCAGATCTACCTTGATCTATTTCCAAGTGACATAGTCTACCTGTGCCAGGGCATAAATAAAATTTACAGCTGGCTATTCCAAGTTGAATTAACTAAAGACAAAGGAGCTGTGATTATATTTGGCAATAAAGATGAAATATCAAAGGTGAGTGCATACCTTGACTTCAAAAACTAAAAATGAAGTCAGGAACCTTGGTATCATTCTGGAATATTATTTCAAAAACCATATAAAAGCACTAACTAAATCAGCCGATTACCATCTAAAACAGTACAAATCAGATCCTTTGTGCACAAATAAGACCTCATGCATTCATGAGCAGCAGGGCAGATTACTGCAATAGATTTCTTGCTGGCCTTCCCTGGAGGACTATTAGACAGTTGCTGGCTCCTGAGCAAAACCAAAAAAACTGAGCTTATTACCAGTCATTAGGTCATTATATTGGCTTCCCGTTCCATTTCAGAATACTTCGAACTGTATGGAATCCCCATAATGGCCTTGTACCAAAATCCCTTGCTGATATGCTGGTGAGAATGCATTTAGATGCCACCTGGAAAAAGCTTCTAAAAGTTATCAGGGGTGTCCCGAATTTTGCTACTTTTATTTCTTTTGAACCTTTTTATGACTACTATTTTTTTTATTATTATTATTTTTATGTAAAGAACTTTGAATTACCATTGACATGTGGTATATAAATAAACTTGCCTACAGCTTTCAGAATGGATGATTCATGAACAATTACCTTTAACAGGACACATAAAGAACAGTTTACCTGAAATTAAAATTCTGTCATTTATTTACCATCGTAAAGCTTGGAACATAAACGAGCCATCTAGCAAAACGTCTAGTTTGCTCTTTTCATTACAAGAAAAGAGGGAAAGAATACCAGTGGTTCTCAAGCTCCACTGACAGATGAGTACATCATAAGTTCACACAATTCCGCATTCTGAACATTTGGCTAAATAATCTCTTTTGTTTCTCTTTCTTTTAAAGGGGTCATATGATGCGATTTCAAGTTTTCCTTTCTCTTTGGAGTGTTACAAGCTCTTGGTGCATAAAGAAGATCTGTAAAGTAGCAAAGACTAAAGTCTCAAATCCAAAGAGATATTCTTTATAAAAGTTAAGAGTCAGCCACACCTACCTAAAACGGCTCGTTCTAACACGCCCCCAAATATCTACGTCACGATGTGGGAAGATTTGCATAACGCCGCCCAAATGTTCACGCAAAGAAAGAAGGCGTAACTTTTATTCTCGCTGTAGTATTGTTGTTGCTGCCGCTGCCATGTCGTGAGGGCGCTGTGTGTTTCGTTGTGAAAGCGAAACCAGTTTGTTTGGTCTTCCAAAAGAGGACGATATCTGCTTCGTCATGCCTGGAGCTGATCCGTGCTGGTTGCTGAGGAAATCGCGCTGTCGATCGCCGGATCGGCTTTCACCGTGGACGAAGCGGAGTCCAGCCCGGGGTCGTCACATGTGGTTGCCACAAGCCCTCCGGACATTCCTTCGTCGAATCTGCTGGCCACGCCGTTCTCAAGCCCGCCGCCGCTCACTCTATATTTAAAGAGTTTTTATTTTTTATATTTTTTATATTTAAAGCGAGTTTTTTGGGCAGTGTAGAGTAGCGCTTGTTGTTTGTCATTTCTCCGATCACAAATGCAGACATGGTTTTATGTTTACGAGGCGCGATGATTTCCGTCTCACGCTTGAGGTATTCGGCCAATCACAATGCACTGGATAGCTGGCCAATCAGAGCACACCTTGCTTTTCAGACCGATGAGCTTTGTAAAAATCGACGCGTTTCAGAAAGGCGGGGCATAGAGGAGAAACAATAATGTACAGTATGTGGAAAATAATGTTTTTTTTTTACCTTAAACCGCATAAACACATTGCACTACACCAAATACACGAAATAATGTTCTATTTAGCAACATCATATGACCCCTTTAAGCGATATGATGGTGATTAGCTGAATTAATTTTTTAGGTTTGGATGAACTATTCCTTTAGGTATCATGCTCGAGGGACAATCATTACAATAGTTACTGAATCACATCATGTACGGTGTCTGGAACTATCCCATTGACCCCAGGTTTCTCCAGAGGGGCTGTTCTTGGGATAAGTGTCAGCTAAATGAGCTAAATGAATGACCACAGTAATGTTATATATTGCAGTAAACTCTTGTTGCAGTTGGTTGGCACACATAGTCTGTAGGGGAAAGAGCCATCCTGCATAAGCATATGATAATGTATTGGCTACTCAGGTCCATTTACAAGTGTGCTGTTGTAATCTCTGAAAGTGCTGGTTTCCCTTGTCATCCTGGACACCGTCCTGCTTTCTTTCATTGGGCAGATGTGTTTGTGGACTGGACGTAGTTTAGAGTTTATGTACTTTCTCCCAAAGTAATTATATTTCTCATCAACAGAAAGAATGAATGGAATATCTACTATACACTCAAGTATATCACTTTTCTTTGGGTCTTTGTCTCCCTCAGAAATGGTAATGTTCTTTTCTTAGCATTGCCATAAATGTGCCATCTAAGGCGAACAGAAGTAAAAATAAATTGGAAGTAATTATTACGAGGAAATGGCACAATAACATGATGCATAACAGAATTGAATCTGTGAAAAGGCACATTAATTATAATTTTGCTTCAGTGTATAATGACTAAAATGAATGTCTCATCTTCTTCTATAAGCATTTCACTCTGGTATCACATTTTTATTACAGTTAATCCTTAATCCTCTCTCAGTAATCCAGAAGCGGAGACACCGAAAGGGTAAACCTAAAATAAATTTATTGAGACAGCGGAGAGACTGTACACTCTCCTACTCTCCTTCCACCCTTTTCACAAGGCAATTAAGAAATCATGCTAAGGCTATGGAAAAAAAAAATGGAAATGACAAGACATTTTTGCAGGGTCTGATGAGGGGAAATCAGATTCCCCTTCATGCAGACCACAAACGACCATCACAACCTGATTCAGAAAGTCCATTCAGAGCGATCTCTTTGTACCAGAGATGTGATAGACAACGTAACACACACACACACAAAAAAACAAAAGGCCCGTTCTAGCAAATTTGGCCTGCTAAGATTATGCTCGACGAGCGTCTCTTTTGGGACAAAGTCAAAACAATGTCTGTGACCTCCTACAGAGGTGAATACAAAGTGCAAAAACAAGCCAAAATGAGAAATGCTTTCATACGTAAAAGAGCAACAAAAAACATACCACGTAAGAGGAAAAATAAAAAGGAACTGGCAAAAATGTTAACAGTGGAAATAGGCTAAAAATATACAAAGGCCTCTTAGCTAAATAAGACCGAATCCTTGGTGTGCTGAACAAGGAGACAGTAAATAAGCAGCACTGTTTCTCTTAAAGAGTCCCACTTACTCAGTGCTTGTACAACATCCTGTGGACAACGTCACCTGTGCCAAAGTTTAGGGTTCAAGTCACAAGACAACATTTACACATGTACTGAAGACTGTCAAGTTGTCAAAAATATTAAACTGTAATGAAAGATGATCCATCTGAATGTATGTATATTACATACTGTACATAGACCAGCAGAATCAATACAAAAGGACTCTGCAACCACCTTGTAAATATATATACTCATATAAACAGAGATATTGTACTCTGTAAAACATACCAGTTTGCATGAATTGAACTACATGGAAACTGATTCCCCCACTTCGTTATGTAAATATCATTACAGTATCAGTGTTTCCTGACCTAACCATTTAAGCTCACAAGTAGTACATCTTAACAGGCATGCCCCTAATGACAGCCCATGAGTTTCATGGAAATACTATACTCTCCCTCCCCAGGTCCCTATAGGTTTGCAGGAGGGAGGAACATTGAAGCAGCAATGACTGGAATATTAATGGAGAATGTTCCCTTCGGTCCTCGGGAGTGAAACCTTGGCTCGGACATCCTTTAGCCTCTTACAGAGATTTTGTTCTCCACCGCTGCCAGCATCGCACAGAAGCGTGAGTTCTCATTCGCCAAGAGCTTGGACGGCTCGTCAAATTCCACCACCTGGGTCAAACAGAAAAAGACTGTGAGTCAGTAAATAGAAGAACCACAGGGAAAAAAAAAAGGCTTCTTTCATCAAATACGTTTGAAGGAACCGTGGAGCATTGGATTACATCCCACCAGGGTCGGAAAATAATTAAGGGGGGCTTGGGGCAAAAATGCCACCAAAGTGAACAAAAATGACATCCAAATTCAAGATAAGTAGGAGAAAACTGCCCCTGCACAAGTAAACTAAATCTGTTATGTCTGCTCACATTGCATCATATCTTCTGTTCATTTTTTGCAGCATTGAGCATTATAACCAATCACACACATTTCTAATGAGCTTAAGAATCCAATGGCCAATCAGAGGTAGCCTATTTAAATTAGTCACCGCTAAAAATGCTGGCGTTTTGTTCACTGCAGGCAGTCTGAAGTGTTCTCTCATCATAAACAAGAAAGTGCCGGTATTTCGAAGCGTAGACCGTGTCAGTGATTGTATCTGGGGGTTTTATGAGTGCAGAACTTGCCCTACGTAGACTGAAGTCATGGACCGCTTCAGTGATGGGGAACAACTTTGCTCGCTTTCTGTGTATAACTTATTCCCGTTCGTTTTTCATGCTACCAAAATAACCAATTTGAACTCTTTGACTTCGAATGCTTAAAAAGCAATAGACAAATTCATAAACAATTCTTTTTTGTCTTAGCTTGTTTCCTCAAACACAAAAACTTTTTTTTCATGAATTCTGTTAATCAACATTAAAGATACAAAAGGAGCATTTCAAAACAATAATGATTTGTCATAGTATTATAGCTCTACTCTGTAACGAGTTCCTGTTTTATTGATATATTAAAGGGTTAGTTTACCCAAAAATGAAAATTCTGTCATTAATTACTCACCCTCGTGTTGTTCGAAACCCGTAAGACCTTCGTTCATCTTCGGAACACAATTTAAGATATTTTTGATGAAATCTGAGGGCTCTCTGACCCTCCCATAGACAGCAAGGTAACTACCACGTTCAAGGTCCAGAAAAATACCAAGATGATCGACAAAGTAGTCCGTGTGACATCAGTGGTTCAACTGTAAAGTTACCAAGCTACGAGAATACTTTTTTGCACAAAGAAAACAAAAATAACGACTTTATTCCACATTTTCGTCTCTACTGCGTCACTTGTGGACGCGCGTTCACGACAGTATCATGACGCAAGCGAGCGATTAAGTCGTTATTTTTGTTTTCTTTGCGCAAAAAAGTATTCTTGTAGCTTCGTGACTTTACGGTTTGGAACAACACGAGAGTGAGTAATTAATGACAGAATTTTTGGGTGAACTAACCCTTTAAATGTAGGCTATTTACATTATGCAGCTATAGTGTAAATACCTATCAATGCTATGTCAGATGCAGCTTCTGTTCCAGCGTAAAGATGGCTTTTGGTGATGCTGATAAAACTTGATTGGTCTATAGCATTCTGATTGATTGATTAATTGGTTAAATTTAAGTATTTGATGTAGAGTAAGTATTTGACATTTAATACAGGTAATTATAAAGACTGCCCCTACAATGATAAATATAATACAAATATTGCCCCCTAATGGAAAGGTTTTTTATCCAAACTAGTCATTAGACCGCTACACCATACCTGGCCCTGATTGAGCACCATGATACGGTCACAGCTGAGCACCGTGTGCAATCGGTGTGCAATGGTCAGCGTGGTGCAGTCCTGGAACGCATTACGAATCGTCTCCTGAATCAGACAGTCAGTCTCTGTGTCCATAGCCGCTGTGGCCTCGTCCAGAATCAAGATCTAAAAATCAGGAGGAAACAAATCGGATGACCCGGTTAAATGAGGCCAAGTCTGTTCTGCATTATCAGCTAATTCCAGTCAGCTTTCTCTAATGGACAAGACCAAAGTCAGGCTGTTAACTCACCTTGCACTGTCTCAGAAGAACTCGGGCCACACAGAGCAGCTGCCGCTCACCCACGGAGAAATTCTCCCCGTTTTCCACCACCTCGGACTCCAGCTTTAAAGGCAGCTGAGACACCTGAACAACAGAGAGGAGATGTCAAGACATCAATCACAAAGATTCAAAGCTGTGGGAAAACTGAAAGAAACGGTGATAAGATGAAGGGAAGAGCAACAAGAAGTCACTGAGATTTCACACGTGCCCTTAGGTGTGACCGACAAACTGAGAAGCTGCTACGTGACCGTGGGCAACCAGAAACTACTTCACCTGTAAACGTTATACATTGTGTATCACTTTTGAAAGGTTTTCTTTAGCTTACACATTCTTTCATGTGTGTCCTCTCCAGGGCATCCCAGATTTGCTCCTCTGAATACAGGTTAAAAGGATCCAAGTTGGATCTGTTTGAAAAGAATACAAAACAGAATGCAGATGCATGAAGAAAACTGACAGATAAATACATTCATATGAAGCTGGATTAAGACAGTTTATACAATATAGATTGTTTCAAAACAGCTTCCAATTACTAAAACAAGATTATTACAGTATTGTTTTTTTAAATTCATCAATTATAAAACTAAACTGACTTCTGTAGACCTACTTTACAGCTCAAAATTAATGATGTCATTATTCAGCTCAAGTCAATTCAGTTCAATAACAGTGTCAGTGTTGCAAAGTTAGTGTCATGATCCAGCTTAATTCAGTTTAGATTTTGTTCTTAATGCATGTGAAGCGGCAAGCTATAACATTTCCCTCCCAGTGCACTGCGCACAGGTCAAGTATTGTAATGCGGCGCTTACAGTGCAAGCAATTTCAACTTCAACCCCATTTGCTGCTGACATATTACATTTTTTTTTGTTTGTTTGTTTTCATTTGCTTTTCAAACTTGCAGTTTTGGCAAATCGTCCTTCTGGAACATTTTTCATGTGAAAGGTGACGCATGAAGCCCAAACATGATACAGATAAACCAAAAATTATTCAGACACTTCTTTTGCTTAAAGAAACACTCCACTATTTTTGAAAATAGGCTCCAACTCCCCTAGAGTTAAACAGTTGAGTTTTACCGTTTTCGAATCCATTCAGCCGATCTCCGGGTCTGGCGGTAGCACTTTTAGCTGTAGCTTAGCATAGATCATTGAATCTGATTAGACCGTTAGCATCTCGCTCAAAAATGACCAAAGAGTTTCTAGAGTTTCAAGAGTTTTCTTAGTACACGATGTAACTACAGAAGAGTCAAGTTTTAAATAGGAAAAATATAGAAACTCTTTGGTCATTTTTGAGCGAGATGCT